>NW_003206658.1:129396-135746 GCF_000006405.1 Perkinsus marinus ATCC 50983 | reverse complement strand
GGATAAATGAGAAGAGGAGGAAACGAACCCGTGCGGAAATGCTGCACCCGGGTTGTGAACCGGAGCCGACACTGCCTGAGACAGATCAGTCATCTCCTGTTAAGGTGATCTTATTATGTACCAACTCTGAGTTTGGACGATTTTATTCGGGCGAATTTTTCCGATTTGGAGAGAAGATTCGACTGTTTTTACCCGTAGTTAAGTCGAGTGTTTGAAGCTCAGAGGAAGCTGAGGAGAGAAATGATAATGAAGTATTTGCCGATCGTGAGATTGGAAGACAACAGGTATCCTCATGTGCATGCGTGCAAAATGTGGTGATGGCGTCTTTCTCACACAGTTGGCATCTTCCCCCAAGTGTGGTGGAGAGATCTACGAAAAGCAAGAGGATGTCTCAGAGGGACAGAAGTAGAATTGAAAAGGAAGAGAAAAACAGCGGAAATGGCAAGTGAGCGCAAGATTGCAAGATTTGGTATAGATTGGTTGTCATGGAGTTGATTTAGGTTCTTAGCTGATATGCTGCAACATAGGAGGAGTCTTTTAGAGTGAGTAAAAAATAGACGACTTGGGATCGAACCTGCGCGGGAATGGTGTCTATGGATGCTTGACAGTGGCGCATACTGTTCGGCTATGGGATCGTGTTGTGGTGGGTAGGCATCATCGGCAGCTGCGTGAGTTCACGAGGCGGACGGCATTCAGCTGTCTGGAAAAATTGGGAGCTAAGAAGCGTGAGGAGATGGGAGAGGCTGATACTGACCCAATGCAAAGGGAAAGGATGCAGGCTCTGAGGTGAGGGAAAAACACCTCTTGGGGGGATCGAACCTGTGCTATAGTCTCAACATTGCTCGTGTTTGTGTGAAAAGTGCAGTACATGAATCGTTCCGCTCCGCCGGGTTTGAGGTTTGCTCGTTAATCGACCTCTGTAATAGTTTTAGTTGAAGAGATTCTCACGTTGTGGGGAGAAAGTGACCTCGCCGGGGTTCGAACCCACGACCTCGTCATCAGGTCTCAGGACGAAGAGGCATACCTCCGCCTGCTAGGGGAGTCGGGGAACACAAGACTGGCCCGGCTGATAGCCCAGACCACTGAGTTCATTGAAAGGCTCGGTGACAGGGTTCTTGAGCAGAAGAAGGCGGCGGTTGCTGCTGATGATGCTGTTGATGATACTGTATTGGAGAATCAGCTGGAGCATATGGTGAGCCTAGTGTTGGAAAAGTTACCGTTTCCGAGGGATTTGATTTTTTAAGCGAAGCTGTATGGGTGAGGACTTGTCCTGTATGGTTATGTTTTGATGGACGGGGATGCTACAGGACGACATCGCAGAATGTATATGTGTTTTGATATATATTACTTTTATACCTATATGATGATGATAAGGACTGAGGACAGTACACTATCTGCTATGTCGTATGGGTTCTATACAGTTGCATAGACTCTCTGCGGTGTGAAATGGTCTGATACTGGAAGGAGTGTTCAGTTGGATCGTCTCCTGTGTGTGTTTTTTCCACAAGTAGAAGCGGAAGAATTTTCTCTCTCGTTGAGTATGTGTATTATTTCCTAAGATGATAAGTTTATTATTATTTGAAAAAAAATACGGAAGTATCGATCGGAAACGCGCGCACAGCTTTGGTGGGAAAATTCCGTCGGTGTCGAGTAGAGGAGCTTTTTGGTCGGGTTGGCAATTTATGGATATGAAATGACTTGGAATCTTGCGGCTGAATTTGAGGTAGTTGAAAAATTAATTTATATTTCCCGCAATTTTCTGTTTTTTTTGCCTTCGTATTGTTTGAATTTATGCACTTGTAGATTTGATGTGATTTTTATGTCTTGTTTAGGAGGAGGAGGAAGAGTTGGGTTCCTCGAAGCATTCATTGATACAAGCTAAGGAGAGGTGCTCGAGTTGGACCTGATTTGTATCTTTAATGGGTGAACCTAAGATACTTTCGTCTCACTCATACAGTACAAGAGCATCTCACTGAACAACCTAGTATTCTCGCGGGAAGAGGCCGCAAGCTTCGTGACTATCAACTGAAGGTGAACTCAAAGATATTTTTCGGCGTATCTTTAGGTCCAATTTTGTCCATTTAGGGCGTGGAGTGGCTTGTCTCATTATTCAATAACAAATTGAATGGAATTCTCGCTGACAGTATGGGCTTGGGAAAAACTGTACAGACCATTTCACTGCTCGCTTACCTGCACGAACATAAGGTGAGATGAGAGCGTTGAGGAAATGCAAGATTGCAAGATTTTGTTGTTATTAGGGTATTCAAGGTCCGCATATGATAGTAGCGCCTTTGAGCACGCTGAGGAGCAATTGGGAACAAGAATTTGAGCGGTGGTTGCCCTCGTTTAAAATTGTCTTATACGATGGTAACAAACAGCAGCGAAAAGAACTGCGAGAAAGGTAAGACTGCGGGAAGATGAAAAACTAATTTGCGATTGATATTTTTTTTGAGAATTTTACACATTTTTCTTGTGAATCGCGAAATTTTTCAGCATTTTTGTGATTTTTTTCTGGTTTTTGGAGATAGCGGTTTTCCGACGAATTTGAATATTTCATTGTTTTTTCGTTGTTGTTGTTGATTATGATGATTATATGCGTCTCGAATTAGAGCTCAGTTTGATAATAGAAAAAACTAGAGTTGAGGAAATGCAAGATTGACAAGATGTCATTAATTCGCTTTTTTTGGTAAAAAAGATTTCCGGTCAGATTCTTCCAAACCGCATCGGCATCGTCGGGAACTTGTTCTTCGAGTGAAGCGTATATGCTGCCGTTCCAAGTGTTGTTGACTACCGATGCATACGTATTACGCGATAAGCAGTACCTTAGGTGAGCTGAGATCTGTGAACAGTCTTGGAGGAATATATGTTCGCTCTCCTCGGCTGAGCTCGGGAGTTTCCTTACTAATAATAGGAATTTATATATATTCGAATTAGGGTAGAACTGAACAGAAACCAATAAGATTTTCCCGAAATTTCCTCGAAGTTTTCATATTGTCACCGACAAATGTAGTTGACCATGTGCATATTCTCCCATACTGCTGTGAGAATGGAAGGAGGATTTGATCGGAAATTTTTTGAACGAAATTTTCACAGAATTTGTGTCATTGTGTGTGGGAGTGATGGTTATTGCTGGGGGAGAATCTTTGGAATTCTTCGCTGTGCGTGATTGATTTGATGGAGTTTTTTAGGAAGTTCGCATGGGAGTATCTTATTGTTGACGAAGCTCATCGGTTGAAGAATCCCAAGTCCAAGCTTGTCCAAGTGCTGAACAAGCAGTAGGTCGCGGGTTCGAATCCCAGGGAGGGCATTTTTGTGGATTTTATTTGGTTGTCAGGTACATTACTAAGAGGCGTTTGGCGTTGACAGGCACGCCACTACAGAATGACATTCAGGAGGTCTGGGCTCTACTGAATTTTCTTATGCCCAGCATCTTTGATAACTCCGATTCTTTCCATAACTGGTTTGCTGGTAGGTTGGCCTTGGAAAGATTCGGAATAGGTCTATAAGAGGAATGTTGAGATCAACTACAACTTGATAGTTTATAGTGTTCTGCAAGGGCCTGCTACCTTTGTGTGTTTACGTCTGAGTGCATGTGTATTTGGGAGAACAGTATCACTTTGAAGGAATGGGAAGTTGAAGTTGATCCCGACGAACTATTGCTTGGATATCTCTAGGCTGCGTCGTGTGGAGTGAATATCATGACCTTGTCGTTGTCGCTAGTAAATTTCCTTGTGGTACAATTATGGTTTATGGAGATCTATTCACTAGCTCCCGTGAAATAAATTAGTACAGCACGAACACAGAAAGGCTCTCTAGGTCGTTGATTGTAGGTCTCCCCGTACAGGGGTATGTCGATTGTTATTGCAATGGTCGGATTGTCAGGTTCAGAAGGTTCGGAGGCTAGCGGGGAGGAGATATGGGAGAGTATAGGAGAGGAGGAGAAGCTCCTCGTGGTTGACAGGTAAATCTTTGCTGACCTGATGAGCCTGATGAGCGAGTGACGCTTGATGTCATCATCATCATGAGCTTATAGGTTGCATAAAGTCCTCCGACCTTTTGTGTTGAGAAGAGATAAGAATGAAGTGGAGGCGCAGCTCCCGAAGAAGACGGAGCAAATTGTCTGGTGTGAAATGACGAGCTCCCAGAAACGAATGTAAGCGTATTGTTATTGCCTTCTGTGATACAATCGATTACGAGGGCGCGCGCTAGGTACACAGAGATAGAATCTCGTGGTTTGGCACATGCTCGAGGGGGTAGTCGTAAGGAGGATGAGTCGCCTCCGGAATACATATCGGTCGGTCAGAATTTGCAGATGCAGCTGCGAAAGGTGGGGTCAAATCGATCATCTGGGCGTGCGCGGTTGTAGAATCGGTGTTCTTGTAGGTGTGTAATCATCCGTATCTGTTTTGCCATGACAGTGACCTTCCCATCGACGAGTCGTTGATTCGGATATGCGGCAAGATGATGGCCTTGGATGGTATCTTGCCTAAACTGAGGGTAGGTCGAAGTGTCACTAAAAAACTGGGTGTCACTAGAAAAATTTTCTTGCTAGTCCCATGAGAGAGATCTATATTTGTAGTTGTGATGGTCAGTCTGTGTCTGTGAAGATGACGAGTCATTCAACTTGGGCAGTGTATGTCTGTTGTCAGGCGACGGGGCATAGGGTGTTGATATTCTCGCAGATGACGAAACTGTTGAATATTCTGGAACTGTATCTCACATTTAGGTAAGCGTTTTAATCGGGTGAATTGTGTCATCGTGTTTTTATAGGAATTTCCGATACCTACGACTGGACGGAAGTACGGGTGCTGATGACCGCGAAAGAAGGATTGAGCTTTTCAACTCCTCCAATTCGAATTACTTTGCGTTTATTCTTTCTACTAGGGTAGGGAAATACCCATCATTTGTGCATGCGTGCATACCAACTTTTGCGCGAATCGTGATCAGGCAGGAGGTTTGGGGATAAATCTTCAGACTGCGGACACGGTCATCATCTTCGACTCGGATTGGAATCCTCAGAATGATGAGCAGGCTCAGAGTCGGGCTCATCGGTTGGGTCAGAAGTCTGAGGTGAGGAAAATCTTCCGCGTGCGCAAAGATACTCTCGGCAGGTGCGCACTTTCCGCCTGATCACGTTGAACAGCGTCGAGGAAGGAATGTTACAGAAAGCGGGAGAAAAAATGGGTATACCGGGGATTGAACTTTCGCGGGATTTTGACATGGGGTTTTGATCCCGGTGTAGATCAAGATGCGCTGGTCATCCGTCATGGTATGTTCAACGATCGCGGCAATAGGGAGGCGGAGGCTCAAAGGAGAGACCGACTGCGAGAGGTAAAAGTCTTTGACGTTTTCACTGTATGATGAGTTCACTTACTATCAGGCACTGCATAACTCGGGAATAGAGGTGGACACCATAGCGACCGACGATTATCATCTAAACCAAATTCTTGCCAGGTAGGATTTTGTACCGCACGATTACGCGCAGTATTGAGCAAGAAACGGAATTATTTACTCAACGATTTAACATGTGTGCACAATGTTTCTGACGTGCTCTCTGTTGGACATTTTTGGTATCTTCAGCACGGTTTTCGCGGATATTTCTCTCTTTTTCTCAGGACCCCGGAAGAATTTGATTTTTATGAGGCAGTTGATGCACGCCGTGAGGAACTCGGCTTGCGATCGCCGGACCTGCAGTTGGACTCATCGACGCAGACTGAGAAGCTTCCAGTTGGTGAGTTCATCACAACGGTGGTGATTGGTTCGACTGTGACAGTTCTAGTGGTCGGTGTATAGTTCATTGGCAGGGGTTTCCACTTCTGTTTTGTAGGATGCTGTGTGAGGAAATATGCACATGATCAACTACGCGTGTTGGTGGCGATAGGGAAATTGTGAGAAAATTTGAGGAGTTACTGTTCGTTTTTGTGAGTTTTTATCTCGAGTCGTATGTAAAACTCTGCGATGGAGTGAGGAAATACCTGATCTCATTTGAGCAGACTAAATAGACAATCCAACACGGGGAAGAATAGAAATCGGGTTGTTGTTGTTGTCTTTGTTGTCTTTGTTGTTGTTGTTGTCTTGGTTGTTGTTGTTGTTGTTGTTGTTTTTGTTGTTGTTTTTGTTGTTGTTGTTGTTGTTGTTGCTGTCTTGGTTGTTGTATATGTTGTATATGTTGTATATGTTGTATATGTTGTTGTTGTTGTTGTTGTTGTTGTTGTTGTTGTTGTTGTTGTTGTCTTTGTTGTTGTTGTCTTTGTTGTTGTTGTCTTTGTTGTTGTTGTCTTTGTTGTTGTTGTTGTTGTTGTTGTTGTTGTTGTTGTTGTTGTTGTTGTTGTTGCTGTCTTGGTTGTTGT
>NW_003206658.1:109793-129296 GCF_000006405.1 Perkinsus marinus ATCC 50983 | reverse complement strand
TCTTCGCCAGAAATAGTAGTTGATTTCAGATATCATTTTGCCGCCTCAGCTGTATGGTTACTCGTCGAGCTCTCGGAATAAGGCATGGTTCGGGACAATGACAGATAGTGAGAAAGCGGAGAAGGAAAAGCATATCAATCTGTGGAAGCAATACTATCATGAGGTGAGTGGGTAATCGAAAGGTCCCTGGTTCGATTCCCAGGGTCGGCGTTTTATCTCAGGCGTTTGATGGCGAGTGGAATATAAGATCCTTGGCAAGGCAGCGGAAACGCCAACTCGAGGGTGGGGAGAAACGGAAGTCCTCTGGGCATGTGAAGGCCAGCCATGATCCCGTGCTGTCGGAGTTGAAGAAACGAAAGCATCGACTGAATCATGTCGTGCTGAAGATCGCTCAAGACTTGATGCAGAATCCTGCCTTTGCCGACTTTTACTATGCTCCTACAGGAACGGAGTATACGCAGGTTGTGGAGAAGGCCATAGGACTCGATGATATAAGAGATCTAGCAGGTGGGTAAATGACTGACCTGAGGATGGATCCGACGACCTCTGGGATGACAGTCTTGGGTTCTAACCATTAGGCTGTATTGGATTGTTGCTAGGCCGTCGACAGTACAGCTCCCTCCATGAGGTTGAGCGGCACTTTGCTCGAATTGCTTACAACGCTCGACTGTTCAACGGCACGAATCATATCTTGGCGGTCCGAGCCCGGAATCTTGCGGGTGCGGCCATGGGCGCCATACGGATGTCTCTATCGGGGTCCACTACTGGGAAGAAGTCGGGCAACTCAAAGACACTGAAAGTGGAAACGCCCTCTCCACCAGAGGTGAGTTTGGGTTGGGGTTTAACTCTTGTTTAGATGCTCCTGTACGTTTCCGGAAACTTACATATGTTTATACGATTTTTTGATTATTTTGCGAAGTGATCAAATTCCACCTGTTGGCCGAACTGGTAGTCGAATATACATGGTATAACACACTCTGAGAGTCTGATAGTGTTGGGTTCCCTCAGCTGAGCTCAAGAGTTTCCTCACTAATTGTAGAATTTTATATACGAGTTCGGGTTCCAAGAATTTCTCAAAATTTTCTCAGAAGTTTCATATTGTCACTAACACACGTAGGTGATCCTGTGCATATTTTAACACACTGAAATAGTTGACTGACGCTTTTGGGGTTTTGCGGAGAATATTTCATAAAACTTTAGACTGGGCGTCGCTCCGTCGTCACGATTGTCTTGTCTGATCAGACGCCCGACGATGATGATGAACGCGAGACCGCAGAGGCTAATGAGGAGGTCTGCAACCCGGAGGACGTCGATGAACTCACGGGCTGTGCTGGTGGTCTGGTCCCCACACGAGGGGGAGGGAAGAGTATATTACTTTGGAAGGAGCTCACGTGCAACGAAATTCGGGTGAGAAAATAGAGGCGAGGAATAGAGTCGGTTCTCTTCTCCCACGTTATCTCGACAAGATCAGTGTTGGGAATATACGTTCGCTTTCCTCAGCTGAGTTGAGCAGTTCACACAAGACTTAGCGTAGAAGTGTATCGAAACGAATGAGAAGTTTGTAAAATCTGCTCGAAATTTTTATGCTGTCATCATCACGAGAAGATGAAAATTGAAGTATTCAATGATGATCAGCAGTATGATATACTAAGTTCAATGGAAGAATTCGAGGAAATTCTACCAATAGAAAAACACTACTACTCTACGGAGGAGTAGTAGTGTTATTTTTGGAGGACATAGGGGAAGTCGTCTTTTTCCCAAAAGTCGTAAACACTTTGCGATTCCCATTTTATACGGGCTTGAGTGATTCTGATTGGAGAAAATGGCTTTTTTTCAGACGAAATGGAAGAACCTCGAGACAAGGTTGTTGGCACAACGCGGTGAGCATCGGGAGCATCTGAGCACACCAGCAGAAGGAACTCCATCCTCGACAAGTCCGGACGACTCAGTTGAGGAGGAAGAGGAGGAGGAGGAATTTGCTGGGGAAAAACGTCCGGTTCAGCCCCGCGTTACTCCAACGACGATCGAAGATGAGAGCGACTGAATATTTACCATTAAAGTGGATTTCTCATTATGTGTTGGAGTTGGGTTTCTTTCAATAGTATGTGGAGTATTGTCAACGCACTGTATAGGGGATCTACTACATACTGATGGTTAATCGTTGGGAATAGTACTGTTACGATTATGCTTAGGCGCCTATCGTTGGTGTGATATTTTCCGACTTCAATGGAGTTTCACCCGTTTTACGTGAAGTGACGTAATACTCTGTGAAAAGGCGATATTCGCGGTGATATACAGTAGTCGTGGAATATATTTTTCACTAGTGTTTTTCATATCACTAGGGTGGAGCTCCATTGTAGTCGTATTCGTGATAATGTCAACGGCATCTGTGACGAAGGAGCTTTCAGGTCAGCTCTCTGTGAGGAAAAAAGAAAAGAAACGAAAACAGAAAAACAAAGATCAGACGGTCCCGCAGGTCTTCCTATGCTCCCCTTGGGCTCAGCATTATGGTTAGCTCAGGTGGCTTCATCGAGCGCGGCTAGTTGCCCGGCAGCAGCAGCGGCACAAGCTGTGGTAGCATTTCTGAAGCAAAGGGAAAAAGAAGAGGAAAGTCGTCGAGCTGTGGAAGTGGTGGAAGGGGAAAAGTAGGATTATTGTAGAGTCGTTCACATGATATGGTGGTCCATAGGGCGAAACCAGCTGAGGAGAGCACCACTGTTGTTGGTGTTGCTGTTGAAAAACGCAGTAAGAAGAAAAAGAAGAATAAGTCGGCAAGCAAATCTGCCGCTTTGACTGAGCGAGATCGAGAGTAAGTTTTTTATCGATTGATGTTAGTTCGGTGAGAAATTCATCAGATATCGATCGTTTCTCGAGGATTCTGGTCTGGTTCAGGGAGAGGCTCATAAGGAGGGCAGGGCTAGGAGTCAGAGTTCCTTGTAATAGATCCTTGCGTCGCTTGGTGAGGGCTCGTGTGTAGTTGGAAAATGTATATGTCTTAGAGTACACGCAATGTACAGAGGATCCAATTTCGATGGAATTTTGTATAGAAAAAACGCGATATTCGCGGTGGTATGCAGTAGTAGTGAAATATATGTTTTTCATATCACTAGGGTGAAAGTCCATAGTTCATATGTGCCACAAATTTGGTTTTTCGAGGAGAAAAAATATTGCACTTTTTCGACTTCCCCGTATCGTATGTATATATGCTGATTGTAGGTGTTAGGATTAGATAACTCAACAAGAGTTATTAACAAGTGATTCTTAACTAATGATCAATACAGTAATCATAAAGTATACGCTAGGCTAGCAAGGGAGACTAGTATCACAAGAGTCTAAAATTACAGGAGACACTTGTGTACAAAATTTCCTCACAGTAGGTATAGTGTGAAAAAGAAAACGGCGAATCGGAAATCAAGCGCTGTGCAGGGTGAGGGCGTCTCGGAAGGGGAGGAGGAGGAGGACTCGAGTCAGGGGTAGTCGGGTCGGTCGGTTGGTTTCCCCATGAGAGGTTTTGTTCAAGGTCATCACAGCACTCCTGGGAGCTAATAGATCTTCCTTCTCCTGATACAACTGGGGTGATGGTGACACCAATTCGGAAGGTGTCACCATGTCGAGGGGTCACCACTGAGTGTAATAGGCTCGACTAGTGTGTTTGCGTATAATTTTCACTACAGTGAATGAGGGTTCGCCGTCCCTGCGCGCCCCCGTTATATGTGTCCTTGGCCATACTGACGCTGGAAAGACTAAGTTGCTGGATCGGATTAGGAGCTCTAAGGTCCAAGAAGGTAAAGGGCTCTATGTGGGGTAGCAGGGATAGAATCTAGGAAAAAGATAAGGCGCCCAAGTTTGTTATGGCTGATGAAACACTTTATTCACCACACTGAGGGGAGTCGGAGAATGTGTAAAAAAGAATTTATGTTTGCTTTTTTCGATTGAGTTTAGGAGTTTGCGCACTTATTATGAGAGTTTGCATAAAAAATGGGGTGAAAATATTTAGAAACAGTATGGAAATTTTCCGAAATTTCCTCGAAATTTTCATACTGCCACCAACAAGTGTAGTTGGCCATGTGTGTATATCCCCACACTGAGTGTTTACTATCAGGAGAAGCGGGAGGTATATCACAGCATATAGGCGCTACTATGCTGCCTCGGGAAACAATACGGAGTATGTCGGAAAACGTTGAAGAGGACGCCTTAGAGGTGATCACTCTTGTGGTCGAATGGGAAATTTCACTTTTACTTGTATCGTTTCTGAGCTTAGCTGAGATAATACGATAACAATGGATGATGAAACGGTTCTGAAACGGTGTCAATCGGTTTTCACTCTCGTTATCAGTACACCTTCCAAAGATCATTGATAAACTCTCCTTATTGAGCAAGTTACCTCAAAAAAGATGATTTGCATAACGGTTTGGTTCGCACTGTAAAGTGAATATTCCAACACTAAATGGGGACCTCAGTGTTGGCAGATGGGAGGGAAATAATAAAATGTTCAAATTTTTTGTGAGTGTTGGTATATACCATTCGTTTTGTAACACTGAGGTTAGTCGGAAAATGTGCGAAATAGAGTTTGCCGCCACATTATGAATTTTCTCGTCATGAATGAATCACGCGCTTACGAGAAATGTGAGGATATGTTTACGTGTTGGGAAGTGTAGATTCCTGGCCTCCTTCTGCTGGACACCCCCGGACATGAGACTTTCAATAGCCTAAGGCATCGTGGAAGCTCGATATGCGATGTGGGAGTGGTCGTGGTAAGGGAGGATGCATTTACACTGTTGAGATGCTAGGATGTGTAGGTTGACATAATGCACGGTGTTGAGAAGCAGACTAGGGAGGCTATAGAGCTACTCAAGGAGCAACGAAGACCCTTTGTTATCGCTCTCAACAAGGTCAGCACTACTGTTGTTGATTTCGACTTGCTCTGCGGAATATTACTTTTATCCTGATTTTCGTTGATATTATGGTATAAGGTAGATTATAAAACTTCATAAATACGATTACCGAATTTTTGTATCAGATGAAGAGTAATGGAGTTTCACCGTAGTGATATGAGAAACGTATTTTACGACTACTCCATTTCACCGCGCATATCGGGTTTTTCACCGAGTTTTACGCCGCTTCACGTGAAACGGGTGAAACTACAATACATGAGGTTCAACCAGGTCAAAACACCCGTGTAAAAAACTACCATTTTTGTATGTTATGAATATAACTAGGGTGAAACTACAATTATGCTCGGAGTTGTTTCATTATCAGATTGATCGCCTCTACGGGTGGCGAGCGGCCACTTGTGGATCAGTTCAAGAGGGGTTGAAGAGGCAAGCGAGTGGTACCAGTGACGAGTTCCACATGCGCTGGACCAGAGTTAGAGTGAGTCGCTCTTGGACGGTGTGGGAAAATATGTACATAGTCAACTACGTGTTTATGGAAATTCTGAGGAAATTTTTGTTGAATTCTTTCCAATCGCGGAGCGAGCGGAGCGTATTCTCTCACTCCACGATAACTTTGTGCGTGCGTGCGTATGCAATTGTCCAGCCCGATTCAGAACAGATATAAAAACATACGAACCACCATTCGAAAGTTATTCCCTTTATTTTCATTTTTTTTCATATTTTTCGCATTGTCCTTGCGAAAAATATGAAACCAGCAAAAAGTCAGCAGCTGCTCCGAAAACCGCTAAAAAAATTAACTGCGTTTGAAATGACGTTCGTGGGGATCGAACCTGCGTCATCCATGTTCGGCGCGGGAAAGTTCACGAGCTCAGTTGAGGGAAGCAAACGTATACTCCTACACTGCTCTTGGAAACAGCAGTAGCGGTTGCTGATTCGATCATCCACAGGTTCAGTTTGCCGAGCTAGGGCTGAATACGGGTCTTTATTGGGAACTTGGTCGTGGCGAAAAAAAGGATATTTCGGTGGTGCCGGTGTCAGCACTCACAGGGGAGGGCGTTTCTGATTTGATTCTGTTACTGGTAGCGAACGACTACATCATGGAATGTACGTTGATGGTTTTCCAGGCGACCTTCTGTCAACGCTTCCTCCCCAACCGGCTAGCAGTGAAACCTGGTCCCCTTATTTGTCGTGTGTTGGAAGTACGCGAAACTGTGGGAATGGGAGTCTGTGTGGACGTCATCCTAGTGCAGGGGAGTAGGGTATAGTAGAGGATAGTGTGGCTGTTGAGGAAGGATTCGACAGGTTTACATGAGGGCGATCACATCATTTTGAGAAACAAGAACGACGAAAGGATAGCGAGCACCATCAGAGCACTGGTGACGCCGAAACCCTTGGAGTAATGAAACTTAGTGAAAAAGAATGTGTTTGACGTGAGTGCACAGGGAACTCCGCTTGCAGAGTGTTGGTGCGGTGGCATACAACTATCATCATACTGTTACAGCGACTACGGCTGTTCGTATTAGTGGACCCAATCTTAACAACGTGGGTTGCTCAGGGCCTGTCGGTGGTTAATACAAGAGTGGGTTCAGGTGCAAGCCGGTACTGCTGTCACTGTTGATGATGCTACTAGGTCTAGGCCTTCTGTAATGCAACTGATACTGTTCAAAGACAGTAACTATAACTGTCAGCACCTAACACAGTGACGAGTCCTATGGCTGGTTCGGGTAATGGAATTACGATGAAGTGCTCTTCAATGGGTGGAGTAGAGGCCCTCACTAAGTTGGTGAAGGAAGTCGTTCGAGCTCCCATCGGACTGGCAGCGATCGGCGATGTGAAGTTATCGTCTCATTGAGCGTCTGATGTTCATGTGGTAGGTCCATCTATTGGATGTTCGGAAAACTTCGTGCGTGTTGGCGAATCGTGGTAAATACGGTATCATACTGGCGTACGATGTGAAGGTGAATCATGATGCTCGAGCCGAGGCAGAGAAGCTCGGTGTAGTGTAACAGGACAGTGTTCAAGGATCTCCATCTGGCGTGACAGGTTCGAATCATTGAGAATGATGTTATTTACAAATTAATTGAAGAGTTGAAGACCTATCTGCAGGGAAAAGAAGAGGATCGGTGAGCTTATCATGATTATGAATTATCGTTATGTGTCATTGTCAGACGCAAAGAGGAAGCGGCCATGGCTGTATTCCCTTGCGTTGTGACGATTGTCCCCTCGCTAGTGCTCTCGCGTAAGCCTCCGTTCCACTTTGGTCTCTGTGTGGAAGAGGGCGTGCTGCGGGTTGGCACTCCTCTGTGTGTGGTTGGTCGTAAACAAGTTCAACTTGGCAAAGTTGTGTCGATGAAATCGACCAATGACGAGAAGGCCGTTGAAGAAGCATCGGCTGGTGACACTGTTATGGTCCGACTGACAACACCACAGAACAACGTCTGGCTTGGAAACGGTGGAGGCCTCGATGAAAACAGCAAAATTGTATCCTTCATCACCAGAGAGAGCATCGACTATTTAAAAGCTTACCACAAGGACAGTGTTAAACTACAGGACTGGGAGCTAGTGCTCCGTTTGAAGAAGGTGTTTGGGATAACATGATATTGTACAAGTAGATACGCTTCAAGTAGCTTGTCGCTATTTAATGGTTTTTATACCATGATTGTTGTGTTGACCGTAAGTGGAGTGTAGGCGGACATTCATGAACACTTCATGAGAAGACGTCGAACAGATGACAAAATCGGCAGGGTGAAACTTCTAACTACGGGAGTCGGGGAACTGTCCGCGACCAACCTGAAGGCGATCACGATAGCTAGGAACTCGTGGAGACGCTCCTCCCTGCCTCGTGAATGTTCATGGCACGAACCTCATGCGGCATGAGTCATGCCTACAGGTCACGCGGTTGGCTGCGCACAGCAAGTACACAACCCAAGACGCGCATCAAATAGCACAGCGAGAGTCTTTAACACTAAAGCGTTACTGATATTATTTTAAGGCTGAGTTAGCCCAGATATCGGGCATAGTCCACCCCTCACCCGTAGCCTCGGTTAGTGGGTTGAGTGGGATTGTGAGGTGAACGCTAATGCAAACTGTGACGAAATGTGGCCGAGCTCCATGCGGGTCGCAGAACCGCTATCCGACAAATGGAACAGGAAATACTGGATACCTCCATGTTCTTGATAGAACATGATTGGTATGGTGAAGCATTTTGATACCCCTGGCTAGCAAGCTAGGCTGGCTTGGCTAGCCGGGTTTCTTAACACACGGTTGTTGTTCCTGGCCGTCACGGTTCCATCATCGATGAAACCCTTCGAGATATGTCTCAGAACGAATACTCATTGTGCATTTTTGTCAAGTCTCGATGTGTAACGCTCGCCCCCGTCACGCAATGACGTGCCGCCATGTAGTCGTCACATCGTTCGTGCGTAGAGTTCGTTATCGCTTACACCTTATCGTCTAGACGTAAACAAGTAGACCTGCTGCCAGAAAAATGAGAGAATCGGCCTCAGTCAGGAAATTTCAGTTGCTCATTAGTGATCAATTCACATACGGTATGCCCCATCAGATACACTATTTTAAACCTCTTTACTAAAGAGTCTTTAGAGAAACTCGTTAGCTAGCACGTGGAAGAAGGTTTCCAATGACGAATGTTCGCGGTCCGCGAATCGCGAATCTATCCCCCAAAGGGTATCTTAGTCAGGGGGAAAGGAGGCGGTTTTCGCGAGCCTTCGGCTCGAACGAAAGCCGCAATGTGAGGTTCAACTAACGATGTATCACGCTATGTCGATGGAAAGTGTTTGTGTAGCATATTATCGTCCGTATATGACTGCCCATATATTACCACCTCCTAATACATCATTTTCCATATTGCAAACCCAATCAGTATGAACTGAACAACACCAATTGAGTTATAGCACTTGAGCCATGTATCGAACGCAGGCCATCCACAACATTCCACGGTGGAGCGTTGGAGTCTCCAGCATGAGATGTAAGCTCTAGATGAATGGAGCATGTGCAACCAAAGACACTAGTTGAATACAAAAATATGAAATTCATTACACCGGAGCGTGAGTTCGCTTATATCGCCATATGCACGCATCAACATGTGGATTCGAACATTTCAAGACCAATCTCTGGTCACAGGATTTCAGCTTCAACTATACTTGAGAGGGCACCCATTAGCGTAGAGATCTATGTGTACACAAATAATCAGCCGATTTCCATTTAAATTTAGCTTTTTCATTTGCAGCCCCCTATTCAATAGGCAGGTCGCACATGCGCGATTGCGTGAAAGGTTTGGGCGCGCTCTCTCAGGGGCCCCCAGTGGGGGCCCCCCACCCCTGGCGCGCGCTGATGCCATCATGGCATATGTTGAAGCTTTGGGCAAAGCAGGTGCCCAACACCCAGCCTTGTGTTGGTGAATCACCTGGAAAATCAGACGATGTGTTACCCGAAATAGGGGTGGTCATCAACACCTGTGCGGAGGTTGTATTGCCAGCCTCAGTAGTGGTAGAAGTTCTACCGTAGAACATAAAGAAAGCGCGATGGTGCTCAGCAAGACTGCGCTGACGAGCACCCGATCGAAGGCAATACTGAGTCGTATGAAGGTCCTGTGGGCCTCCATCGGATGAGAGAATGTCACTCCTCGGGGAGTCCTCGGCATGAGCAGGATCAACGTGAGTGACGCTGTCACGATTTTAGACGGTGTCACGTGCATGAGCACGCACGCGGTGGGAGCTTGAGGAATTGAGAGTCCCAAAATAGGCTCGTATGGTGTGCCATTTAGGATGAGTTCTGTAGACTTTTCATGTCTTCTTCATTTTTCAACGGTCGAATCTCCCAGGAGTGGCTTGGTTTTGGCTGCCCAGGAAATCCCCCGCTTCATGAGGGTGTGTCGCCGTCGTCGTACAGAGCTCATTCGAAACTCCAGACTGCTGTGAGTAATGCATATCAGATGATTCCCGCGCTCATTATGGCGGGCATTATGTGTTACGCCTTCTTCAACCTGATCGTCATGGCTACAAAAGAATACATTATCGAATGGAATGTGTCAAGATGGAATATGGAGTTGCTGAAATTCAGTGCCGGCCCCACACCAACATGGTTGAATGACCCTCCACGAGACTTCCTCCATCTTCCCTCTGGTGCAGACAAGTACGCCGACTTCTCGTTGTCTATTATGGTTCGAGAGAAACCAGTGTGGCTGGAAGTCGAAATCCTATCCGCGAAAATCAACTTCTGCGATTCATCATTGGTTGAATTGTACATTGATGATGGTATTGTGAGCGAAGATGGTAAATTCCACATCAACGAGAGGGTTCCCTTCGGCCAAGTCTGTGAGAATCCATACTTTTGCTTACGATATGCGCAGAGTATTCAGCAGTCGTTTACTTTCACAATTACGTTCGAAGCCGTTTTGTCAGTTTTTGGTCACAGGAGTGATACATTCGCTCTTGAGACAGATCTTTATTGTGATGCTTTGCAAGGGGACAATAACCGAAGTGATCTCAACCTAACCTCCTACGATGAAGGACTAATCGCGTGGTGCCAACACTGTTATGACAACTATAGGGAGGGTATGGCGGATTATCACTATGGTGCGGTTCGGACTATGAGAGAGAGCTATGCATCGCATAGGGGAGTGATCCGTTTCCCCAGCGTCAACGACGTGGAAAGACTTTCTTAGTCGTATTATTCCGGTCTCTTTTCAATATTTCTCACATGACCATTTTCTGACTTCGACTCTTCGTTCATATACAGCACAAGCTCCTCGCTCCGGGCGAGATTATCAACGAGCGATTAGATGAACCATTCAATCTTTCATGATCACCTCGCGTGACATCACATCGATACGAACAGTTTCAATAAGATTTCATGTCATCGTTTATAGTGGCACAGTTTGCCCGAAATTGAAGGTTTGATCGGCGGAGTCTATTCTCTCGAGGGTGCTAAGTCCAAGACTCCAAAGCGGACTCGACGAAAACGAGAGTTCTATCGGAAATGGATGGTCCGAACCTGAAAGCTCTTTCAACAGCAAAATTTGGTGACCGAACTGAGCTATCCACCGACCTCAGGCGAATCTGAATATACCATCGACCCCGGTCAAGTTCAACACTCTACACATGTCAGCAACATTCTGAGGACACTCGTCGACGAGCATATTCAAGGTTGGAGGCCGCGGACCTCACTCGAATATGATTGCAGTGAGATCTTCTGCAGCGTACTGCGGGAAACCAACAGCCTAGCATATAGATGATCATCAATTCTGCGCCAGCGCTAACTCGAAGACTGTGGTCGCTCATTCCAGAGCACACAACCTAAAGGACTTACGTTCTCGGAAGTGAAGGCTGGTTGGCTCACGATGCTTGCCACTCCTGCATATGTGACGCTGATCGACCTAAGAGACCACCAGCACTCAGAAAATGTCATCCCATACCATGCGCGTACCTCATCTGCACAACCTCGAACTGGGCCATCCTCTCACCCAAGCCTATTTTTCTCCTGAGCTTTGTGGCTAATCTCAGGAGGAAAAATAGACTAATCGTTAGTCTCGCCTCCACGAACCACTGTACTGTGTGATGGCGCGTCACTAACGGGCTCTCGAGACGGTGTCAGGACCCTAACTGGGGCGTCTTCACTTCTAACTCATCGACGGGCATTTACACTCAGAACAGACCATGAGTTGGCTCTGAAATAACAATTCGAAAAGCCAGGTAGTAAAGCGGCCACCCACAGTGGGTGAGGCAATGCAACTCGTGACGACCTGAAAGGCACAGGCAGCTTCGACGGATAGCGGGTGGCGGTGATCCACATGTTACAACACGAGACGCCTCCCCGAAGGCGAAGCGATCCTCTGGGAAAACGAAGGTTCGCGGTGCTACTATCGTCACTTCAGAAGATCTGACGACGATGAGGTCGAGGAGTGGTAGGACGTGTAGGTCGGACCCTACCCGGTAGGTGCGGCCCCCGGGCTCAGCAATACACTGACTTCAATAACCGCATTGGGTGGGCTACGTACAGCACCAACTACTAATTTCATTTGGTATACCAACTTGAAGCAACCTAAGGTTGCCGAGTCGGCAACCTTGAGTTGTTCATCGACGATGGTATTGTGAGCGAAGATGGTGAATTCCACATCAACGAGAGGGTTCCCTTCGCCCAGGTCTGTGAGGATCCATACTTCTGCTTACGATACGCGCAGGGTATTCAGCAGTCGTTCGCCTTTACTATTTCTTTTGAAGCCGTATTCTCACATTTTGGTCACAAGAGTAACCCATTTTCCTTGGAGGCTGATCTCTCCTATAATGCTTTGCAAGGAGACAGTCGCCGAGAGTATCTCAGTCTGTCCTCCTACGATGAAGGACTAATCGCGTGGTGCCAGCACTGTTATGACAACTATAAGGAGCACATGGCGGGTTATCACTATGGTCCAGTTCGGATCATGAGAGAGAGCTATGCGTCGGATAGGGGGGTGATTCTTTTCCCCAACATCAACGACGTGGGTATTCCTCCGTAGTTGTATTATTCTGGTCTCCGACTTTTCAATATTTCTTTCACATGATCATTTTTCTGACTTTTCGTTCATGTACAACCTAACCAAAATGTACTCTTCTGGCATAAGCTCCTCGCTCCGGGCGCTATTATCAATGAGCGATTAATGTACCAGTCAATCTTCCACGATCACCTTGTATGACATCACATTGATAAGAGCTGTTTCAATAAGATTTTATGTCATCGTTCATAGTGACACAGTTCGCACGAAATTGAAGGTTTGAATGGCGGAGTCGATTTTTTTGTGGAAGCCACAGGTGTAACCTGTGAGCGTAGTTTGAGCAAACTAACACCTCATCGCCGTCCCACGTTGAGAAAAGTTGTGCAACACACAGGTCAAGCTTGAGCCTCAACTACTATAATAAAAAGTTGAGTCGAGTTGAACTGTTAATTTTTTTCTTTACTTCTCCTGCCTCTGCTCTCTTTGCACTATCTCTGGGATTTTGGGTGCCTCATGCTTCGATACGTCAATTATCTAACGCATGTTGTTTAAATGTGCGAGCTTTCCTTGCGCAGTGACTGCGCCGCAGTCGAGACACAACCCGAGCACCCGAATTATCAGTTATCCTGTAAACTGAAGTGTCGTAGTAAGACACAAACAGTTCGTTATCAGAACTTCTGATCAACCACCATGCGTTATGATCCTTGCTGTTATCGGAGTATGGCACACCCAAAACCCCAGAGATAGTGCAAGCAGAGCAGAGAGAAGAAACTCGACTAAGCTTTTCGTTGTAGTAGTGGAAACACCAACTTGAGTTGTGCGTTGCACAACTTCGTGCCACGTGCGACAGACTGTCCCGTATAGTGATGGGGTGTTGGTTTGCTTAAATTACGTTTTGTTAGATTCGTCGGGTGTAGGTCGCAAAATATTCCAATTCACTCATATCGTAATCCACATTTCGTGAGTATTGCATACTTTACGTAGAGTATTATGCCACTTGAAGTAAAACGGGTGTAACTCCGAGGTCGGGAACAATTTGGGCTCACGTGTGCGCGTGTGAGTTGAGTGCTCAACGCTTACCATGGCACCCAATTAGACCAGCCTCGATGCACATCAATCGTAGGGAAGTCATTCCCACTTGCTAGATTGTTCATCAACCTAGGGAGTCACTCTCAGCGAGGTCATCGCCAGCGTCAGCTTTACACCACATTTCAGTGTCGGAAGATGGCGAATCGTAACAGCGGAACTTATGATGAACTGGCGCTGCTTCTGCCGAGGACTCCCCGATGACGGCATTGGTAGAAGATCTCCTGACTGCATTCCATGATGGGATCCCTATCTGGCTCGATGGCTAAGGAATGATCGGAGAGCGAGCTTGTGTCAGCACGATTATCCACCACTAAGTCTGTCTTCCATTCGTTCAAGCAAGACACCCTGACTCGAACCTACACGGACTGCTTATGTCTGCGTGGGATACTGACGGTATCGTACTGTAACAACCCGGGACTTCCCGGCCGAGAGTGACATGCTCTCAGTCGGCCCGCGAAGTTTCCCTACTTCAATCGACTGCGATCTGAGTATTGTCTCCAGTCGGGTGCTCGTTGGCGCAGAATTGCTAAGCAGAATCATAATTTCCTTATAGGAGTATCCTGCCTACTACTAAGGCAAGCAATAAAACATCCGCACAAATTTTGATATCCATCCCACCACCCTACTGCGTGTAACACGTCGTCTGATTCTTCGAATGATTCACCAACGCGAGGCGAGTTTATGTCTAGACGAAAGCGTGTGAGTGGTAACGATCCCTACACCAGTGATTCGCAAGTGAGGTGACGACCACATGAAGGCCTGCATTACACACAGGTATGGTCACCAGGCTTGGCAAAAATGCTCAGCGAGTATTCTCACGAGAGAACCGTGTTCGCACAATCGAATTGTGCCAATTCTGGCGATTGTGCGCCCCCGCAGTGCGGAACACGTTGACAGTGTCATCGTGATACTCTCGCGCGCAGGGAGCATGGGGGACTGATAGTTCGCAGAGCCGCCTGGGGCAGCCTCGAATTAGCTGGGATAGTGTTCCATTTCGGATAAGCTCTTTATTCTTTCTTTTTTATGTCTTCCCCTCCATTTTGCAACGATAGAATCTCCCAGGAGTGGCTTGGTGTTGGCCGTCTTCACGAGGGTGTGTCGCCGTCGTCGTACAGAGCTCATTCGAAATTCCAGACTGCTGTGAGTAACGCATATCAGATGATTCCCGCGCTCATTATGGCGGGCATTATGTGTTACGCCTTCTTTAACCTGGTCGTCATGGCTACAAAAGAGTACATTATCGAATGGAATGTGTCAAGATGGAATATGGAGTTGCTGAGATTCAGCGCCGGCCCCACACCAACATGGTTGAATGACCCTCCACGAGACTTCCTCCATCTTCCCTCTGGTGCAAACAAGTACGCCGACTTCTCGTTGTCTATTATGGTTCGAGAGAAACCAGTGTGGCTGGAAGTCGAAATCCTATCCGCGAAAATCGACTTCTGCGATTCATCATTGGTTGAGTTGTTCATCGACGATGGTATTGTGAGCGAAGATGGTAAATTCCACATCAACGAGAGGGTTCCCTTCGCCCAGGTCTGTGAGAATCCATACTTTTGCTTACGATATGCGCAGAGTATTCAGCAGTCGTTCGCTTTCACTATTTCGTTTGAAGCCGTATTCTCACTTTTTGGTCACAGGAGTAGCACATTCGCTTTCGGGACTGACCTTCTTTATAATGCTTTGCAAGGGGACAATAACCGAAGTGATCTCAACCTAACCTCCTACGATGAAGGACTAATCGCGTGGTGCCAACACTGTTATGACAACTATAGGGAGGGTATGGCGGATTATCACTATGGTGCGGTTCGGACTATGAAAGAGAGCTATGCATCGCATAGGGGAGTGATCCGTTTCCCCAGCGTCAACGACGTGGAAAGACTTTCTTAGTCGTATTATTCCGGTCTCCGACTTTTCAATATTTCTTTCACATGATCCTTCTTTGACTCAACTTTTCGTTCATATACAGTTTAAGCATAATGTACCCTTCTAACATAAGCTCCAGGCGTGATCATCAACGAGCGATCCAATGACCAATCCAACCTTTTGCGATCACTTCGTGTGACATCACCTTGGTATGAATTGTTTCAATGAGATTCTATGTCCTTGTTCCTAGTGACACAGTTCGCACGAAATTGAAGGTTTGACCGGCGAGGTCGATCTTTTCAAGGGTACGAAACTCAAGGCTCCAAGGAGAAATCGACGAGAACGGAAGTCCTATGGAAAATCGATGGTCTGAACCTGATTGCTCTATCAAGACGAATCCGAATTGCCCATCGGCCTCATGCGAGTTCGATATGACGAAGTCGAGTGAGAATAATCACTATGTTTCCGATTTGTGCCTCAAACTTCACTCGTTGCCAGGAAGTTGATGGTACAAATATTGAGCTATACTGCCAAGAGGTGCACATGTTCTTCGGGCGTACAATCCTTGTGTTGATACGGAGGAACTAGACAGTATCACATATGAATACTAGGGAGCCTCCCTCGAGTGTGCAATTCCATTCGGTGACTCCCAGAGTATTCTCTGGCCAAGAGACTCGTAGTGTGAGACACGACCGCTCTCACTGAAGACCTCCTGTACCTATCCAAGGTGTACATCCTATTCCGCATGTAGAATTCTCGGTTCGTTCCACCTAGCGTGATGAGAACAACATCAGTATATGCTTGAGCGATTGAGTTTCAGTTATCCTCCCTGAACGGCTGAAACTCAATGATTCAGGTAAGCGGTGTCCCTCTACGAAGAAGTTGGGTGAGCCCGTGCCTGGCAGTGCGAAACTAGTCGCTACTAGCCATTGAAGGCAGCAAACTGGTGGGTTTGTAGCTCGATTACAACGACTCTTTGAGCTATCCGCTACCAGCCTCCCTCGTAGGAAGGTTAAAAAGACTAGGTGGAAGCAAAGTATCCCTCAACAACACATTGATGAAGTGTAATAGATCAACTGAGAGGAGTAATTGTGAAGTATTCACATCTTAGATCCCAACTTCGTGTGCTCGACATGACGTACTCACTCTTGTTCATAGCGTCACACAAGACCGAGGGGACAAGACAGTTCTACCAGAGGGGTGCTTTGCACTCCCGACACTGTAGAGCTCCACTGAGACGCATTTTACTCCTGTTGATGAACAATGGTACAATTTCAGTGGATGCAAGACAGTCGGTGTTACCGACTGACCTATTATCCGACTGAGTGACTCTACAATGTGCCGCTCACGATATGATCAGCCGATCTTCGCAGCCTCTCGTAGCGAAATCTACAGCATTTCCCGGTCATGTTTCCGACTTGCGCACTGTTATTTCCGACTAACTGCATGCGAACATCCGATGCGTCATAACAATTTCCGACCCGCACCCATTTATCCGACTCGGTCAAAAGCAATATCCGATATACCGCATGAAAATTTCCGACTAGGGTCATCCTAATATCCGCCCGATTCGTGCATCCCAAATATCCGACTGTCATTCAAATATCCGATAGCCTACATTCAAATATCCGCGGGCGCGCGCTTATTCAAAAGAATCTTCTGCGCAGAAATCAAATATCCGACAAAAGCATGAATTATCCGACCAACTCAAAACGACTAAATCAATTAAACTCATGTAAGACCACATGACTCCGTGACTCGATACGAGCCACAGCTGACACATTAAAATGAGCAGGAAATAGGAAAAAGAGTTCGAACAGAGCCAAGTTGGCTCAGCCAACCACATCGTTCGTGATTCACATGTCCTCGCCATTGAGAGCTCTAGGAACCTCGGAAGTCAATACGTGAACGAGGCTGTTCGAAACAGTTGCCACGGTGACCGCATCCACAGCCTGGGGACAGAACGATAGAAGAACACGGGATCTGGCCTCTTGCAGAGACTCTCCGTCGTGTGGCTGAACTTGTCCGTGCTCAGATATCATTCTCTTCAAGGCCGATTTCAAGGGCGAGAAGCAATTTTCTATCGTATTTAAAGCACATGAATAAGGGCTCACTCTCTTATAGGCCACGTTCAGGGCGTCGCATGTGTTGTCAGCAGTAGCATGACAAGGAGCATTGTCATAGAGTAGGCAAAAAGGCCGACCATCCGGTTGGTTGGCCAGTTTGTCAAGCACATCACGTAGAAAAGCCTCGAAATCTTCCTTTTTACATCCCCCTAGCATTGACTGCCAAGCGAGGATCCCACCCTCGTTGCATACAGCACAGATAAGGGTAACGTGTTTCCCACGCTGATTAGCGCAGGTCTTCCTAGCTCGTTGCCCTTTCGCCGAACGACCCTTAGATCTACAGGTATACAAGTTATACCCTGTCTCGTCAATCCAGACAAGACGATATCGGCCAGCGTTCACCTGAAGCCACTGAGCGAAATCACGCCTCTTCACCTTATTCACTTCACTGTTTCTTGCTTCGGGTATCAGCTGAAGTTGCTTCATGCTGATAAGCCTACCTTCCAAAGCTCGAGCAACAGTGCTTGTACTCAGCTCGACGTTCCACTCACGAGATACTTCGTCAGCGATTTGCTTCAAAGTCAAGTCAGCATCCCTCCCAACCAGGTATGCCATGAATTCTATCATAGGCTCGGTACACTTCTTATTTCTTGGGCCCCCACGTGGCCGCGTTTCTTCCCTTTGAGACTTTACAATGCGGTAGGCGGTGTCAGGTTTCACACCAAGGTTTTTTGCTGTAACCTGGTAGTCGTCTCCGTCTCGAGCTGCTTTGATGATGGCCTTACGCGCCAAAGAGGGGATGCTCTTACCTCCTCGAACGCCCATTAACGGAGTAAGAAAGAAAAAAGACTAACTGTTCACATGCACTCCACTCGACGTCTTTGGATAATTCATGCTTTTGTCGGATATTTGATTTCTGCGCAGAAGATTCTTTTGAATAAGCGCGCGCCCGCGGATATTTGAATGTAGGCTATCGGATATTTGAATGACAGTCGGATATTTGGGATGCACGAATCGGGCGGATATTAGGATGACCCTAGTCGGAAATTTTCATGCGGTATATCGGATATTGCTTTTGACCGAGTCGGATAAATGAGTGCGGGTCGGAAATTGTTATGACGCATCGGATGTTCGCATGCAGTTAGTCGGAAATAACAGTGCGCAAGTCGGAAACATGACCGGGAAAATGCTGTAGTATTCTGCCTTCCTAACGCTAGGATAATGGAAGTGGCGAAGGTCACACTAAATACGAGAGTAGTAGGATTCCCAGTCACATCACGCAAACTGAGGCCTACTTCACAAGTCCCCGTTAGCCACGAAAACCGGCAAAACATAACTATTCCATGCAACATGTACTAATCCATCATAAAAAAACTAAATCTATGCAATCTATACAATGCTAAGCAAACAATGGTATTGCGGGCAAATGCGCTATGCTATGCAACAGGTACGTGATGCTTAGTTTAGTATTCTACTTTCAAGTAATACTGATGAGTGATTTCTGAACGTAATTTTTGATCTGAGATTTACACATTTTTTGCGTGAGAATTAATAACATGATGTTACTAACATTAGCTCACTGGCAACACGATCACGCAAGTGTCATAGTCCACGTCATGAAACAGTGTAATATGATGTTCATAAAGAAGAGTAATGTGTGTTCATGTTTATTGTCCTGAATCTCGAAGACTATCTATTGCAGAGCGCTCTCGGCATCAGACAGATCGCTGGCCATGTTGGCTATATGTATATTGGAAGTATTGGAAGTATTGGAAGTATCTGATCGAAAAGGAGGCAGGCTGCAACTTTCAGCTCTCATATAGCCTATCACCATCAGAGTCATCGCAATTTTCGCCGCCAATCAGTGCATCCTGCCATTGCATTGATTGATGAGGACGAGTATACAAACCATCGCTCTCACATGAACTAGAAGACGAGCTCGAAAGGCTAGTTTCATGGATCTCAGATGCTTCGTCATCCGACGTGTCTGCAATGACACCATCCGAGCCGCAACAAAACTACGACATCGATTCGGCAAGTTGGCAGTCGTTGCATCGATTACCAGTGGAGCTATCGGGAAAACCATCGGAGGAGAAGT
>NW_003206658.1:106946-109693 GCF_000006405.1 Perkinsus marinus ATCC 50983 | reverse complement strand
AAAACTATACGTGGTCGGCTACACATGTTGCTGAGGAAGGAACGAAATTTGAGGAAGCCTGAGAGCTCGGAGGAAACCTTCGGTAGCCTTCCTAAAAATATCCAGGATTACCCTAAAGTAGGCGGGCAGTCTGCCGCAGGCTGTCTACTTAGCCTTATAGAGACAAACTCACGACTCGTCTAGCAACGCCCATGTGACCATGTTACGACCACGTGTGACCATGTTAGACTGTACGCTACTGGCCAAGATCTCTAACCCAGAGATGCAACATGCATCTGAATTCCTAGTCCGCAACCAGTTTGATCGAATCAAGCATGCTGGCTCCATTGGGCGCCACAATTTGTGCCGGCGCGCGTGACACATGGTGTGTCACGAAGTTCGTGAAACACCACGCGAACCCGTGACGCGCGGCTCCTTATATTATGGGGCTCATTATGAGCTGCCCATAATTTCACACCATGAGGATTAGAGAATCCGCGAGACTCACAGTTCGCGGAGGTTTAGCCGCAACGGAGTCCTTAAGTAATGTCTAACCCTCCCTCAAAAGATCTTCTCCGTTGCTATTACTGTGATGCGAAGCCAATGCGAAAAGATAATCTCGAGAGACCCATTGCCAATGCCCATCCTGGAAATCCAGTCAGGGCACGCCCACCTCCGGGAACTCGTGTGACCGTAGGCAGTGCCTACTAGGCACGAAGCTGTCGAGACACATTGCCGATGTAACCAAATGGCCGAGCGTGGGAAGACGGATATGAACAAGACCATCCGCATGAACGTCGCCCGAGCTGCATACGTTACAATTGTGGAGAATGACAGCTACTCGCGCTTCGAGCGTACTCTGGCAATGATGGGCTTGGCCGGAGCAGCCATCGGCGACCTTAACCACTCTCGCAAGTTCCTCCCTTCTTTCGCTATTGCAATGAGGGAGGAGCTTATCGCACGACTCGCCTATATTTTCACATCGCCCCAAGCGTGCTTTGGGAATCGACCCAGTCCCTTCGGGGCCGCTACAGATAAAGTGACTGTGTCCTGCAGGACCTTGCAACCAGCGTCTATCTATACCCTGGTCCGCGGGCGCATACAACACTACTTGATTGGTGCACCCCCAGCTACCATTAAAACTGGTGCCGGGTTAGCTTACCTACTCTATGAGACGATCATAGCTATTGGTATCGGTACCGAGTTCATTAAAGGGTTTTGTGTCAGCCTCTCCACGGACGGAGAATACTTGAATTTGCGTTTCGGTGACAGGTTCGCAGATATCATCGGAATAGCACCCCCCTGCGAGCATGCATCATCACAGCTTTACCATGGTTGGGACGTCGCCCATCGGTTGGAACTCTGTCACGCGGACGCCCACAAACTCATTGATATTAGGACCCGCTTGCACGACGAGATACTGCCAAAACATGGTGCAGGATATGAACGTGTTCGCGAAGCGGCAGAAGAGCTAGGGGTGCGGTACTATGCACCAGTGTCTTACTGTAAAACTCGTTGGTGCTCCTCCGAGTACCGGGTACTGCTGAACTTCAAACATAATCTCAAGGCTATTCACAGGTCCGACAACAACAACCCTCGAGCTAAGTATCTTGAGT
Organism: Perkinsus marinus ATCC 50983; assembly: GCF_000006405.1. Lineage (NCBI taxonomy): Eukaryota > Perkinsozoa > Perkinsida > Perkinsidae > Perkinsus > Perkinsus marinus. The sequence continues at coordinate 108,098 of NW_003206658.1, read as the reverse complement.
ACACTTGGGTATTCGCCTTTCACGTGATGCTGGACGTGCTTACGCACATGTCTAGCGCGTCCTTGATATCCCAAACCACTTCCCTCAGGCCATGGCAAGTTTGGAAGGCATTATGTGTGTACCGTGATAAACTGATAGTTGGCCAGGCAGAGCTTACACTGCTTGCAGAAAAGGCCCAGAATGATGCTGGCGAAGATCTCACCCCAGAGGACTCGACCTCCAGTCATTCCCGCTTCTGGGGACTGTGGATTTCACGGTTGGAATGTGGAACGGTCTTGAACTATGGCATGCATCAAAGTATACGACTCCCCAAGTGATCGCTTACTCGGCGAGTCAAGTCGTTTCCTGGATCGGAGCCTTAATCCACGCTCTTGGTAGGCGTATCTTTAATGATATCCCACATTGGCTGAAGGAGTCCGAGTACGTATTCAGCGGCGCCGGTCTTCTAGGGAACGACAGCGTTGACAAACTTCGCTGGGAATATGACAAGCCGGTAGAACTTGGCGATGGCGCTGTAGATTCGACGGTTGCTGATAAGACGGAGGTCGTTAAAGAGCTCACACAGTCTGTCGCAGACTATACAGGAGAAGATCTGAATCCAGAATTGGCTGTAGAACAATACTTGCATTTACAGGAGAAGCTGCAAGAGATGGTAAAGGAGTGTGGTCCTGGTTCTGTAGCCATAACTTCACTATGGGAGAAGGCCCATAGCATCTCGGCCATCTACAACGGCGCCAAGGACTTGCTATAGGTAGCGTGTCATTTTTCACTTAAGGCAAGCACTGAAAGCATAGTAGAGAGCCAGTGTTCAACGCTAGGCTCTGTGAGCGTGCGGAGGCACCTATCGGCTGAAGCTCGAGTTACTACTGGTTTTTTAGCTTGGAATAAAATTCCATTGGACCATTTGCAGCTCTTTCTTGAGGGTGCTCTGAAACGTTTGCCGAAGTCCTTTACAGGATTTCAGCGAACAGGCAAGTTCTACCGTAACCAGAAACATCGTTTTTCTAAAGTAGTCGATCGAATTCTGGCTGACCAATCCGGGCTGGAGATTACTTCGATACCTTTCGATGCTATAAAGCGAGTCCCTAATACAGGTCCAGCTATGGAGAATTCGAGTGATGGATCTTCTTCAGAAATCGACGACGAGAGTTT
>NW_003206658.1:61429-106846 GCF_000006405.1 Perkinsus marinus ATCC 50983 | reverse complement strand
ACTAACGGCTGCTATCGAATACACAAAGTCATGAATCTAAACCAAATAGGCAATGCCTGTTAGGCATCCTCCTTACGATCTGTGAGCTCTCCAAACTTGGCGTCCTCGACAGCGTCATCTAGAATACCATAATACTTCCCCCTCGGAACGACTCTAACATGTCAAATACTCAGGGTTCGGATACTGATACCACATACATCTTCTTGGTTCACAGCACCTTGAAGGCTCTCGCAGCTCGACGACGAGAAACATCCATAAACGAACCATGCGTGAAGTCCTTAAACACCTACTAGGTACCATCGACAACAGCGTTAGGTTCGTTCAGTCGGATTTCCTAGATGTCCAACTCATACACATGTATCGACATCGACTCTCAGGGTTAGGGAAGGACGCGGGGTATTGGCCCATGAACCTGCGTCCTCAACAAGACACACGGTTAGAGAGGTACCCCACGGTTGAGTTTGCAGTACCATTCTAGTTTGTATAGTGGACAACAAGTAGTACACTTCTACGGGTAAAAATGATCGGAAGTAAGGAAAGACCGCTTCCCATGACTTTGGTCAGCTCATACGCCCTCCCCAGTATGTCGACATCACTAAACCATACTCCAAGTGCTGGGAGTTGGAGTTGTCGAAGATATATAAGCTGCTACTCACTTTATCCAGTATCCCGAATGTTACCAGAGCGTGGTGTACCATCTGGGCCGCTATGAGCTTTTATCAGAATGCTATAGAGGTACTAGCATTGCCCCCTCATCTCCGCACGACCGTTCTGCTCGATACTATCTGGTAGCAGCGTGATGGTCAATTAAGCAGCCTTAGGACCTTAGTTGTGTTGAACGATGATCTCGACAACTCTCCCAATACGTTTAAAGAGTCGGTAGTAGCCAATGAGCGTAGTATTGTCCATAAACTCGTTGGACTGGGCATTCTGAAGTCTGTCCTGTTCAATTCTTACCGACCACAGAAAAGTCCACCTCGGATCGATTCTCAGCAGAAGTAATTCCTCATTGCTCTTGCACTTCTGTCCATGGGCCGATTTCACGTGTCTCGTTCGCCCCGGTGAACGCTTAGCACCCAGACGCTTTGAAAACCCGCTTTACGGAGGATTATTATACCGTTTCCCTCGGGGTTTACGGGTGTGTATGATTCCTTAATATCATTCCAAGAGTAGCAGACTCAAGCGGTGATGGATCGAATGAGAATGTCGCCAGGTACGGAGGAAGAGAGAGGATAACGGCCGTAGCCTTGGAACAAAAGAGCGTGATGACTACATTCATGTGTTATTCGTTATTTAGGTTAGTTTCAATTGACTCTGAGCTGTCGATTCATCAGCATGCCTTCGGCAGAGTGCAGTAATTCCGCCTAGTTCAGCATGTAGTGACCATTACCGAGAGCGACAATCCAAGCATCTCTGAAAGATTGAATATTGAGCCGGGCATCGTCTGTCAACGGGGGCTTTCCATTCCCCAAGATGTCATTTGCGTGCAAGCTCACGAAAGTGCGCGGGAGCGTGCAAATCGATCAGAATGGCGCGTGCTACACTTCAACGGCGCATCTTAAACCGAGCTCGCCCTAAAATGACCATTTTGAAACGGCTGGCAAATCCCCAAAGCTCGCACGGTTTTGGCCTAACCAAGCTACCTGATCGTATCGATCATTCGGTCGCAATGAACATTGCTTTGAAAGCTACCCGTATCCTATTACTCCTCGGCATTATTGCCGTCCCTACTCCAGCTCCTCAATCTGAGGTAACCTTAACTTACTATTGACTGCTGGTTCGACTATCTTCCCTTCAGCTTACCTTCAACCTTCATCCAGCAGTGCCTGGAGCGATAGAACACTTCGACAAAATGTAAGTGGAAGTTGTCTTGGTCTGGCTTATCAACTTGTTCAGGTTAAACGCTACCATGGACGCTCTGGGGGATATGGTGTACTCTGACCAAGACTCTAACGCTACTCTACCTAGTGGTGATATCAGCAGCAACACTACTGGGTTTATGGCTGCTGTGGAAGAATTCTTCTCACCAACTCAGTAAGTTCTCATACCACTCCTCGAGCGAATCGTCTTCCTTTCAGATTAATTGCATCTCTGGTTGGCACCATCCTGACCTTTATTATTTTATGCTGTATGGACCGTCTCGCTAAAAGGTTTCGCCGATGGGCGAATGCCAAGGTGGTCGCTAAGCTCGTCCCCAACCACGAGACCCTAGAGGAGGGAGAGGAAAGCGAAGTTGATTATTACGTACACTAAACAAGAAAACGTTGTTCATTTATGCACTCGTAACTATTGTGTTAAACTAGTTTTGGCAGGAGAGGGGAACCTCCGATACTTGTGCGTCATATAGCGCTTATTAGTATAATCTTCGAGGTAGATTTAATGATGTTCATGGAGTGAGAGTGCCTCAACTATCATCGTATAGAACCCAGCAGCAGATGAAATCACATAAACCCAAAAGGCATTCGTAAGCGACGATTGAAGGCCTAGGCAAAGCATGTGGTAATTCATAAGTACTCTCTGCCTGCCCAGACGCCCGTTGTAATGTGTGAACATGTGCATAGTTATCGCATATGAGTTGGCTGGTCAAATGGTGTTTAAATTGTGAAAATTCGCGAGATAGGCCCATGATCCCTCGTATGCTAATGTGCATCGGTGCAAGTCTAACTAAGCCGTGGTGTCGGCGTTCCCCTTCAGAGTCACACACGAACTCGAGGTTGAACGTCCAATAGTCGTATGCTATGGAATCTGTCCGACCAGTTATGGCTAGCAGTGAGCTGTTCTGTTGCTTGTCATAGTTTGTCTATTTCTTCGCAATACGCAGGAATATATGCAGGAAATAGATGTTTCCAATCTTCGTCTCCGATGGGGTTCAAGAGATTAAAAGTTTCAATTTGAAACGAATCATTCAACATGGAGGTTCGTTTCGTGGCTCTGTTGTGTGCCTGTTTCTTCACCTTCCGGCATGATCTTGGACTCCCTCAACGATAGGTCATCGTCAAATTTTCGAGTGAACTCATTTGGCCGAACGATGGACTCCCACCAGGGATACACCCCATAAGGCGTCGACGCCCAAATCAGTCCAGTTAAAACTCCTTAACCGAATTACTCCATCACATCCGACTCACAACCCCGACTCGTCTGGTCGACTAACGAGACTCTCATGGATTCACATGTTGGAGTACTCCGATACGTTGTCTGAAACTGGTTGAACTCAAGTATCACATGGTGTCTACAACATCGATAGGATGATCCTACAGAAAATGATCATGCTTGCTAGCAACTATACAACAGTGTTATAACCTGCTGGGAGGTTTCTTAATAGACTAATGAGGCAGGACTCACCAGTGTGAGAAGAAGTGAAGGATGAATCGGAGAGGCCGCGAATGCTATGAGCCTCAACTGGGTGTTCGGATGGACATCACCGATATCGAAGCCTCCGATGGGCATGGTCACGATCACCTGAATACAAAGGCTTTGCGGACCAGGCAGACACCTTTCTACACCGGAGTCCCGAATCGAGGAGCACCCGCCACTCTGATCGCATAGTGTGACGAACCTGACGAGGTGCCGAGGAATAGCTGGGCCGAAAAGAGACCCACCAGACGTTTGTCGGTGGCATGTGTTGCGGGACATACACTGGGAATCGGAACCAGTACTCCATCTTCAGGATAGTATCACTGGGAGAGGCGTGGATGAGCAAACGTTCCTGAGAAAGTTGCCGAGCTCACCTGATGATAGTCAGAGTGTCTTACTTTCTGAGTGAAATCAACCCACTTGTCCTCAGTTGTGTCCACCGGGAAATTCTGTAAGTTGAGAACATCAGTCGTATGCTCTACGGCGTGCACGAAGTCTAAGCAGTGGCCTTTCTCCCTCATCAGTCTTATTTCAAAAGACATACCCGGTGGAAACACTATGAGGATGGCCCCAACAGGACCTGGGGTAATTTGCTGCAGGACCTCGAACCGTACTTCCACTCCGAGTTTGGTGTCGGCCTGGACTGTAGATGGGTACCTGATAGCGAATACCCACCACAGTCACGACATGGGCTCTCACCATCGTAGACAATCTGGCCTGGGGACAGTCTGCACAAGAATCGGTCCCGCTCCCTGCTGAGCCCCGTCGTCGAAACTCGGGCCCATGACACCGGTAGCTGCATCGATAACCTACGACCATCTCAATGATAGCAGTTTAGGAGTACTTCAAGGTGACTCACATTAGCATCGAGCGTGAGGATCAAATCAAACCCTGTATATGTTGGTCGCTCCTCAGGCATGATTGCGTCGATAACAAAGGCGTAATCGCCAGGGAACTGACCAACTCCTCCACCACTTCGGATTTGCCGCATTATATCGACCCACCAGTGTTTCAGTGAGAGTGACAACTAAGTACGGCCTACTCGGATCAGTTGAGTCATCGACTCTGCAGATGTCAGCAACATTCTGAGGGCACTCGTTGACGGGCACATCCGAGGTTGAAGGCAGCGCACTTCCACCGAATAGAATGGCAGCGAAATCTTCTGCAGTGTGCTACAGGAAAACCCAAAGCCTGGCGGATAAACAACCATCAGTTCTGCACCAGCGCTGACTTGGAGAACCTACGCGCCCATTCGAGCCTCGAATTTCGAGGGCACACGACCTCGAGGACTTACATTCTCGAAAGTGAAAGCTGTTTGGCTCACGATGCTCGTCACTGAAGCGTATGTGATGCTTACTGACCTAAGACATCACCAGCAGTCGGGAAATGTCATCCCATACCACACGCTCACCTCATCTGCACGACCTCGAACTGTGCCGTGCTCTCACCCCAGCCTATCCTCTCCCCTGAGATCAGTCTGGCATCCACGAACCACTGCACTGTGTCAACGGGCGTTCGAGACGGTGTCAAAACCTAAACCGCGAAGTCTTCGCTTCACTAGCTCATCGAACAGGCTTCACCTTCAGAACGAGGCCATAAGTTGGCTCAGAAATAGCGGTTCGAAAAGCCAGCTTGGCAGTAGGGCGGTCACCCACAGTTGCTGAGGCTGTGCAACTCGTGACGACCTGAAAGGCCGATGTAGCCTCCACGCGTATCGGGTGGCGGTGATCATCCGCGTGTTACAACACGAGACGTTCCTCCGAAGGCGAGGCAATCCTCTGGGAAGACGAAGGTCGGTGGTGCTACTATCGTCGCTTCAGAAGGTCTGACGACGATAAGGCCAAGGAGTGGTAGGACGTGTAGGTGAGACCCTACCGTGCGGCCCCCGGGCTCAGCAATACACTGACTTCAATAACCGCATTTGGTGGGCTACGTACAGCACCAACTACTAGTTCCAGTGGGTATACCAACTTGAAGCCACCTAAGGTTGCCGACCGAAGGATATGCTCATTCAAGTGACCCTACTAGTAAGGCCATCATCAGTATTCAGTGGCAGTGCCAGCAGACCGTCAGCATCAACTGAAACGGCCCGAGATCCTCATAACGACTGGGAGAGCTCTATCGCTACCATCAGGATGGTTCCCTTCAGCACCCCAGGTCTCCAGTCGCCAAGCACTGAGTCCTACTGCTACTTTAGATGGTGTAAAGCACGTTACAACGAGACGGTACTCTACGGGGCACAGTAGAGGCTACAGTAGAATGATAGAGGATACCTCTAGCGAGCGTCAGACCCTCTTGCTTTAGTCGAGCTATTAGTCTATTGCCCTCGTAGTAAACAACAGTTGTATTGATATGACGACCTACATGGAGTTAAAGTCCTCCTACAGCAGCGGTCACGTTGGTACCATCAGCCTGGGCAAGGTCGAAATCCCCCTCAACAGAGTATCCACCCGTGGTCAGACGGATCACCCCTCCTGGTGGTACACTTTGGGTGAGGAAGAAGACGAAGACCACCATGGCCCTGCTGTCAGTTCGGACACCCCACTGCGATCGTATTGGATACTGCACCGCTTGCTGAACGTATTCAGAGAGTATCTCCTTCGATTCAATAGTCAGGACACCTAGAGTGAGACCCTTCTACGAGTGATGATTGGATTGGCAGGTCACCAGGTAGTCTAAATCCCTCCAGATCGGACCGTACATCTTGAACCACCTAAATCCACGTGAACTACTCGACTCATCACTGCGGAACAATGTCAAGATATGTGATTTCAACGTTGAAACATTACGATCGGGGACACCTTCGTCGTTTCGCAAATACAATACACAAGGTGCAGTAGTGCGTTCCTTGATGGGAGGGGCCCACCTCAAAGTAGCTCGTATGGAGATGCCATCGGGTAGGGCCACCAACGTCCCCCAGCCAAACGTCAGTGATGACGTACACCAATAACTCGCCACCAGCAATCTCAGCCTGGAATCTTATCGAGGATCCGGTCCGTTCAGTCACCACCAGCCTATCCTGGGAGGCCACACTCAGGGAATTTCGTGGCGCAGCGGTCGGATCAGACTTGTAAGCCGCCGCGGCAGAAAAGTCGAAACCGAGCGGTTCGGCAACCTCAACGAAGACAGTATCCGCCTGGCTGATGCTAATAAAGCTGACTTGGACGCTGGACGTCACCGTAGCTCTCAGTAAGGGTCCAGTGACCATCACAGTTGCATTTAGCAAAAGCGGAATGATTCGCCAGCCCTCGATCGCTTGAGAGCTCTGAATGCCCATGGTGGCATAGTGACGAGCAATCCACCAGTTATGGGTGATGAATGGGGTGGACGGAGGGTTGCGAGTGTTGAGAGTAAAAGTGAGGTCTGACTCACGCGGGTAGAGGTCGCGGATTTGGATAGTCAGGAGACCTTGGGAACAGTTGACGAGAGAATTGGGGAGGACACCGGTCACGCCAGGCTGTTGGACGAACGTGAGATTCCAACAAGTGCCTGGTGACTGGGGATCCTCCAGAGGGAAGCCTTCCGGTGCCTTGATTTCGACCGTGTCACCATCAACAAGTCGGTCGGGGAACTGCAGCCTCAAACGTAAGTTGCGCACGATGGAATTGCCGTTAACCTGAGGAGTTAAACTCATACTTGTCAGTCCTACGCCCTCGAACGCCACCTGCAACCGAATGATTGTCTTTGGCACCCTCACCTGGTTGCGACCCTGTTCGTCCACGTTGACATACTCCCAGGCGTTGAGCGCCTCGTTGACGACGAAGCCTTCCATTGTATTCTCATCGAGGATAAGTTCCGGATTGATCGATTCCCCAAGGTACGTCTCGAGCCGCCATGAGCCAGGCTTCTCCCCCACTGCCGTGACTGTGACAGGATTATAAACTCCCACGATGATGATATAGTCTCTGTCAGAGACCATTTTCACCGTGCTTCTGAGGCGCAAAATCTAAGATCGCACCATGGGAACCAATCGCAGGGGAACCAGAGGCTCACCAAAGAATCTTGAGCTACATCTGGTATGATGCAGAAGGAGTCTTCCTCGTTCCACTGACCCCCCGAGTTGTATTCGCCACGATCGTCATAGTAGGGCCGCTCAATAACATGCGCTTTGCAGGTGCCGCTTTCATGGGCAAACTTGAAGCCCGACGGTGCTCCAACGAGGAGGAAGGCCCCCGCAGCCCGAGTATTCACAGGGTTCACCGTTTGACGCGGTATGAAATTGATACTCAACGGGTTGAGCCTGGCTTCAGCATCCACGGAGGTTCTGAGAGAGTATTGAAGCCCTAGCCGACAATGGGTCGCCTACACGGCTGTACTGACTGGCTCGACTGTCGCCATTTCGGCAGTGCCGAGATCGAAACCGTCGAAGGGTTCACTGGTCTCGCTGTTGAAAGAGATCGTCCATTCGTTGATCGGCGGGGTGACCTCCGGATTTCGGACCACCCCTATTCGAATTGCATACAATTTATTCCCTTCGAGACCTGAGCGGAGATGCGGGAGAAGATGCCTTTCCCAGAGATCAAACCAGAGCCCTCACCCGGCAACATGCTAATCGCCGCCTCGGAACCCAACCCGACGCACTCAACTACTGCGACGGAGGACGGCCATGGGGCGTACTCAGGAGGCCATCGAGCAGAGCTACCAAAGACTTTAGCCTCCGCTACCTCGACTGTACTCAGGCAATCCTCGGCAAAGATGAAGCCTTCCGGCCCACGAAGGGAGAATACCATCGGGGAACCGTCATTGTCCGAGCCGAGAGTGTCCGAACTCAATTGGAAAGCGAATATGATGTTGTTCCTCCGTCCAGGACGATCATCCCTCCCGGTGTCCAGACGCTCCTGAGCGCTCAAGAAAGGTATCCGGGCCTCGACCATCTTCCTCGTAATGGGAAAACCTATGAGGAGGCCGAGCAACTCGCACCTGTTCCGTCGGCACACCTTTAACGGTCAGTTGGTAGTCGATCGCTGTCGCGAAGTCCAGGACGTCTCCGAGGGCATAAAAAGTGAAACAGTGGTTCCAGCCACAGTCAGTCGCGTCATCCGTGACCAGCTCAGACACTTCATCGGGATTGTTGAGGACCAGTCGCCACTCGTAAAGCCCCGCTGGTATCCCACCAGTTCGACTACCAATTATCGATATCGCTGGATACGGGCTTATCGCGGACATATACGCACAATGAATGTCGCTCGGGAAGGTACTGGGACCATTGTTGATTCCCAGTGGCATACAATAAGGCACCGACGAGAATCCTAGGGGCATTTCTATCACAATTCCGCCAGGTCCGTACAGATGAGTTTCTGTTCTTATCCGAAACATGACCGCATTCTGTTGTCCTACTGCGTTATAGGTATGCCGGACGAATCCTTCGGAGAGGGCTTTCACTGGGAGGCCAGTGACTATCCCTATACAAGGCCGGGCCTCCGGGGTTGTTGCGTCCCAACCTGCCTCGATTCGCCACTCGCTGTAGCCCGGATTTCTATCAGGGACCTCTACGTCCACCTCGAAGCCGTAGGTGTGAGCTCCGCTATAAGTGGCCGTTTGAAATAGGAGTTGATTACCATAAGCAACAGATGGCACTCCACCGGGCCAAGCCGCGCTGTAGTTACTGCCATCCGAAGGGTTCATCGCAAACCCCGAGGCGTCCACGTTGCGCCATAGGAATCCCTGAGGGGCTGTCACTCTTACAGCACCAGTGAACGTCATAGGGAGCTTTATCGAGCCAACGACCACCCGAGCGTATTGGTCGCTCAAAGCAAACGGTCGAAGATCAGTGACAGTTACGTTGAAGGAATCTCCTGGTAGGCTTTCCTGGTACATTCCCCATGACCCAGAAGTTGTCGGCTCGCCTTCGTTGAGAGGCACGCTTCCATAGGACCCGTCCATCCTACGACCGCTATAGTCCCTAGAGTAGAGGAACCACGAGTCCTGATGCGTCGAGTTGTACACTGGTGGATTCCGCACGACCAGGCCGAACGCATACCGTTGCCTAGCGACCAGTCTGCCCGATACGGTCACAGCGGCACCATTATGAGCGCCCTCAGTGACGACACGACACCCGGCCTCGAGGCCCATAACGCGCAAGGTTGTCGGCACGGTTGAGCTCAGCGTGTACACCCGGCGGTCGAGATCGGCCGCCTCGCAGGGACTAGGGACGATGAAGCCGACCGGCAGGAGCACTTCGATTTGTCCACCGATGGTAATGTCTTGCTCCGTGGCAAAGAAGATTCGGATAAGATGCGTCGCTCCGCCGATCCATTCGGAAGGCTCAATGTGCAACAAAGACATCTTGCCCAGTACCTACCACAGATCTCACTGAACTCCACAGCACAGGGCAATCACCGCTTTGTTGCCGGACCATCTTCTCGACGGTGAGACGGTCCCTCCTGCGCTTTCTGAGACGGACGCTCTAGATACTCAAAAAAGAGGAGCCCTTCCGAGCCTACCGTCGCCCTTGAAGACCTCAGCGGTTGTTCGCTTCATAACGCCGCTGGTGTAAGCATCTCCAGCACCCTCCAGTTCGACGGTCCACACGTTTGACTCGTCCGAGGCACTTAGAGCCGTCGTGGGGTTGTCCACGGTGATTCTTATAAACAAGGAGCTCCCCGCATGGACAACACCGTTCTCGGGTAAAGCAAGAATACATTTGTTATCAGCATACGTCCAGTTCGCCGACGCCACCATGCCTCTGCCCTGAGGGATTACAGCTCCGAAGTGTTCCAAGTCCATCCCAACACTCTCCACCGCTACACAGGTATATCCTTCAGGTAGATTTATTGTCAATTTGGATTTGGCAGCCGAAGGAGCTCCTTGGAGCGTCCTTAGTGTAGCCCCCAACAGCAGTTGGGCGTAAATGACGTTACTCTGATCGCCCTTATAGGGTCTACTATTCCCATCAAGACCGTTATCAACGAGCCTGGCGATAGTCCGCCCAGTGTCCGGTGACTTCCATATGAAATCGCCGACAGACTCGGTGTACCACGGGTACTCATCGTTTTGGTCAGTTATCTCAGCCCCCAGGCGGCCCGGGAAGAATCCACCGCTGGGGACGTTGATGCCGACAATGGAAAGTCTTCGAACCTCATTTCCAACAAGGTCTGGCATGTCCGCGGGTAGTTGGATCTTTACCTAAGCAATGACCAATGTTTACCGCGGAAGCTTGAAAGACCCAATGTGCCAGAGCGACTAAAGCTCTGAGGGCAGGCGCTTAGGTTATTCAATTTACTATTTTCAAGCGCGTGAGTGACGTCGTTGCTCGGAGCGAGTAGCACTATAGACGAGCAACTTGCTCGTCTATAGTGCTCGGTTGCCTTGTATAACAGCCTTCAACTGTATAACAGTTCGGGTATCTGGTTGCCTTGTATAACAGCCTTCAACTGTATAACAGTTCGGGTATCTAGTTGCCTTGTATAACAGCCTTCAACTGTATAACAGTTCGGGTATCTAGTTGCCTTGTATAACAGCCTTCAACTGTATAACAGTTCGGTTATCTGGTTGCCTTGTATAACAGCCTTCAACTGTATAACAGTTCGGGTATCTGGTTGCCTTGTATAACAGCCTTCGACTGTATAACAGTTCCGAAGTCTGATTGTTCCGTCGGGTTTTCTGGATGGGTTTCTTTTCCACGACTCTGCAAGTTCGTTTCCCCCCGCATTCCCTCCGTTCACCCCTAGCTTCACTCAAGTGACGATACGAAGTGTTTTATCAAATTGAATACTTCAAACCCTCAATTTTCAGCAACCACACAAACTCAGTCGCTCCGCTCAATTCCGTCATTTGAAATCCCCAGTGGATATAAGCCTACCTTGTTGTTCGGGAAGCCCGGCACAACAGGCTCGCCAACGCAGCTCTGGACTTTTCCACACAGTCTGTTGTCCTCTCCCGGTGGGACCTCAAGGCATACTGCGGTGCACAAAGCTCCCACCCTCCACTGAGTCAAAGGCCATAGAATGACTCTAACGTGATACCCCGCCTTGATAGGGCCCGTCGTGATGTTATCACCGCCTCTGATTTCGAAATCAATAGAGTTCATGTTCCCAACATCAATATAACCTGACGAATGCGGCAAGCGCGCGCCATGGTGATCGATATCATCGCACTACTTACCATTAGTCCCTCCGACGAGCGTAAAGCCTCTTGTAGCGAAGCTCGGCGTGGTCCTCCCTCCACTTGGCATCCCTTGTGGGGACGACAGTTGTCCTCGGCCCATCTCGAGCGCTGAATATGGCTTGTTGTCGATGTCTTCATGGATGAACAAGTAGACATATTCGCAACTACGCAGTTCGTCCGAGTCGCTGGAGGTGCCACAAGACTTGCTGCCACAACATGCGTCATTTCTGTAATTGGCGCCTGTGGAGGTCGAACCCACGACCACCATGTGGTAATTCTGCCCGGCACGTAGCCCTGACCGCTTCGCAAAAACCACCGTGATTTCCCTCGAGGTGATCGTGCTACCATCGGGCATAATACTGCGATAGTAGCATCCCTCCGGCTGAGGAAATCCAAACTCTGCGTCATCCGACCACATTTCCCTAAATATCTTCCCACACACTAGCTGATTTGCCTCATGCAGCTCATCCTCGTTCGTTGTCAATCCAATACTACTCATAGCAACATCGGAATAATGAATGTCGAACATTCGCGGCACTTTAATCACCACTCTCAAGGCCATCCTTCCCGTCGCTGTCGAGTACGCTGCTCCCGTGCTCCCCTCAGCCGTCCTAAAGCTGATCACCACGGGAGCTCGAACACCTCCTGCAGCAGTTGTGGTTAGATGTATCCCAACGCCTTGCAATACGGACGGGTCGACAACAGAGAGTCTCCCTACCTCAGCCAAATACTTCCCCGGCATTCCACTCGGAGCCCAGCAAACTTTCATACGGCTTCGCTCTGCTAAACCTTTCAATTCCTCTCTAGTTTGAGCTCTATTAGTGCGTTTCCATTCTCCTTGCGTGACAGTAAAAGTCGGCGGGTCCAGACTCCAACCCAGAGGTATCGAATACACTGTATGTGATATTTTGGTCACCTGATTACCGACTTCATAGTAGTCAGCCAGGCTGTTGTCATTGACATTGGAGTCCCCATACGGGAAGACCCCTGTCAAAGCCCTCAGCTGCTCTTCAGAACCTGTGGTAAACTCAGTGATTTGAAACTCAGTAAACAGTACAATGTATTATACTCTTCACCCTGATTCACAAACATGCTTTACCACTAAGCTCTACTAGCAGCAAGCATGCACTGAGCGCGCGAGAACATATTTCGATGTTGAGTTTCTCGAACAGTACACGCGAGTCAAAGGACGCTATACGCAGTCGAGCAAAGCAGTGGAACACTGTATGCCAACAGGTCGTGAACTATACTTTCTCTCTGTGGAGCAGTGTGTGAAGATATGCACATGGTCAACTACAAGTCTTGGTGACCATATGAAAATTCTGAGGAAATTTCGGGAATTTATTATTGGTTTCGGTACACTTCTACCCGAATTCGCATATGAACTCCTATAGTCAGTGGGGACACTCCTGAGTTCAGCTGAGGAAAGCGAACATATATTCCAACACTGCTAGAGAGAGTCCAAACGACGAGACAGCTGCCCGGGTCGTGCCTCCGAGCATCGGCGATGACCAACCACGTGGCGCACTTACACCGAGAATCACAAGCATAGCCGCTCCCAGTGAGGACGATCCAATCGAGGGAGTCCAACTTGGGGGGCTCAGCGAAAGTCAGCATAGTTGTAGTCGAAGCATTGACACTGACCGCGGTGATGTACGCATTTCCTGTACACTGGTTTTTTGCATCGCATTCCACCTGAACGTATGAGTAGCCCTCAATGAATTGAGAACCCACGTACTCGATCATGGGCCTTTATAGTAAGAGGAATGTCATCCGCGTTCGTCAATAACGTACAGCCCACTGCTGTCACATCAGGGCAATTCCACGCGTTAGTCGCCACAGTAAATACCGGGTCGTTGCCGTTATCGGCGCACTGTCAAACACCATCGGAGCACTTGCTTGGTGTCACCGCTCACCTTCGCATCAGGCTCCACGATCCTTACCGTGTCACCATCAGCAAGGCCCCACCTACAATACACATAGAACATCCCCCAGGCGACTGAGTGGAGGACCCCTACCCAGTGAGTTCAAAGCGAAAGACGATAAAAGTAGAGAATATCCAATTCTGGTCGATATCAGGACCGCGAATCTGAATGCGTATGCTGCTGGTCCTACAATGTCATATCTACGTAGTGGCCTACTGTGAACCTCCCAGCCACGACCCAGTAAGAGTGGTCTCCACACGCGTTGTTCTCTATTATGCCGCAGTAGCATAGAGCCATGATCCCAGCCGTCTTAACTGCCACGTCTTTGCTCAAGTCGCCAGCGTTGAACATGAGTCTATCGTAACTAATATACTGTCGTCATCGAGCGCAGAACGCGCGCGCTCAAGATCGTTCCCCAAGGTATAAGTACCAGGGTAACTTGAATGTACGAAGTCGACGAATGCAGAGTTCACCTGTTTGTGACGCCTTTGTATTCACTTGCAGCATTGCTGGCTGTAAGACCATCCAACAGCGTGTTATCATACGGTCTGAGAAATCAGAGTACCAACCGTGAAGGCCATCATGGGACGTACCTTTGAGCACACTCAGAGCTGGGCAGAGCTGACGAGGAGGAGTCTTCAAGAACCTTTACCAAGCCTGAAAACTTCCACATCTGCTCAAATGATCGAATAGCGAGCTGAGGCTCGATAACAGCGATCGAACGAGAGCAGTGTTGAACGACATGTTCTGTTTCTTCAGCTTAGGTTCGAAGTTTCCTCACAAACTGTAGGAGTCTGTGTATGAATGCGAGTAAGAGTGTACAGAAACCAATCAGCATTTCCTCGCAATTTTCATATCGCCACCACCACATGTAGTTGACTCTGTGCATATCTTCACATTGTGAGCAAAAGTTTCCTCATGAGCCCACCTGCCAAGCCACCTCAACTCCAACTTACCTCCATCAGCGAAGCCAAGAGCGTCATCATAGTCCTCTGGCTTGTACAGAGCTATAGACGCTGGTGCATTCACGTATCTATAAGGAAAGGCTCATGCGGTCGACTGCGCTGACTTACTGTAAGAAGGGCCTGTCCGCTGTGTTAGTAACGGCAGATGCGAGACGGAATGGCAACAGTCGCAGTATCCCGACTTTGAAGTAGTCACCTGATACCACCGACTTTCATCCGAGAGGTCCCCGGTTCGATCCTCGCATCCTACTATCGTTGCCACAACTCCCATCACAATAACACACATCGAAGTACTTAACGCTGTGGAAGGCCATTCGTTCATAAGGAGTTTCTCCCGTAACCAGTCCCAGCGGATCCGAGACGCTGCCGAACTCCTTATAGTCCTGTCGACCGCCACCGCTCATCGTGCCTATCAAAGCCTGAGGCTCAACACAGTGAGAGACCCACGACGATGCCAACCTGGCGACCCCGTTGACGTATTAACCAGGCTGGACATTGTACCAGTCTTGCAGATGTGGCTGGCACTCCAGCTTGGGATCTCACCGGTATTGCCTAAGGATTACTCAGAGAGGGACTATTGCAACGACTGTGCTCACCTGGATCGGTCCAAGATGCTAGCTGTACTTTAAACCTATTGTTATCAGCAGCAGCACAGGCGTTTGTTGGGCACCCAACGCGGAGCTTGAACGAGTGCTCGGCGGCTACGCCAATATACGGTATCGAACCTGATCGCAGCAACCAAGTGAAATCAATCAATGCAATCCAAAATAACCTGGTTCTGCATCTACACCTTTTCAAACTCAAATTCAGCGGATGAGAGAACAAAGTAGAGAAATGAAATTGATTTCAGTAGGATGAAAGGAGTCTTTCACGGAATAAATAGTTGTTCTTTCACTTGCTGAATTTGGGAATGAAAGAGTGTAGAATCCTCTACATTCAGTGTCGCCCGCTGCACAGAGTTCCGCAGTGTAGAAATTGATAATTCCGATAGACTGTGTATACTCGGTAGTCTGTTGGCACTCATCACTTCCACCAGAGTTATCATAGCTAGGACAGTAGCATGCCCCTACAGTGTATCTACGTCCATGAGCTTGACGGTGAGCTGAAGAGGATGTCTCACGGTCTGAAGGTGTCGCCGTCGAGGTTTTCCATTCCCTGCGGAATCGTGATGACCACTTTACCGTATTTTCCTCCTACTACTGACGACGTCACTGAAAGATGATGCAAATCGAAGGAATACAAATAGACGTGACCAGAGAGAACATAATCATACGATATGGACATATGGAGTGCCACGATTTCCAATGAGGGCATCTTACACACCTTACTAGCTCGAGGGATGCAAAGGATCGAGGGACAAGGACAAGAGACCCTCTAGATGAATGGAGCAGATACTGATAGAAAAATCGGCAAATTGATGCATGTACGCCTCCTGCCCTACCAGGCGTGAGAAGTCTCGAGCCCCCCGAGCAGCCTTCTCCATCAGGACAGAGGAACTGGGCAGCAGCTGTTCCCGACCCGCAAGTGCTCTGGGAGGTGACAGTAGCGAGTCCTTCTGTAGAGTAAGTGGCTGTCCATTCAGCTGTCCATGTTGCCATACCATTTGTGCCTGTCGTACGCCTGTAGAAGCCCTGAGGGTAATCAAAAGAAGTGTTGTGGGGAGAAAATGGTAATCTCCAAGACGGAACTCTCCACTGTATTCACAACGTTCACTTCGAGTTTCCGAGAATTTCCCCAGTCTATGAAGTGCGAATTCAGGCATAGGGAAATCCAATAATACGTAGGAGAAATTTGGGGAGCTTGCGATAGTTCCACTGAGCGGTCGATCGGAACTTAGACACCAGCTTGAGGCTGGTCGAGCGAATCAACTGAGTGCCGACTAGGAGTTTCAAAGCATACGTGGTCCAAGAAGCCGTCATTATTATCACTAATCCTGTGTTGGAATATATATTATCTTTCCCCAGCTGAGCTCAGCAGTTTTCTCACTAATTATAGAAATTTACGTACCAATTCGAGTGAAGCGTTCAGGAACCAACAAGAAGTTCTAAAAATTCCCTCGGAATTTTCATATTGTCACTAAAACATGTAGTAGACTATGCGCACATTTCTGCGCACGGCACTGATCATATCCAACCCTGTAGAGTGATTCGTTATTCGCATTTCACTGGAATTCCATCAGAGATGCTTCCCCATCGCTCGTGCCTGGTCAGCTCCTGTGAAGTCGAATCCACAGCTCCCTTTAGATGAGTG
Source organism: Perkinsus marinus ATCC 50983 (assembly GCF_000006405.1). Taxonomy (NCBI): domain Eukaryota; phylum Perkinsozoa; order Perkinsida; family Perkinsidae; genus Perkinsus; species Perkinsus marinus. The sequence goes on along the minus strand of NW_003206658.1, from coordinate 90,246 downwards.
TTGCTTTCTCAACAAATAACAAGACATCCTAGTCTCGGCCAGGCAGTTGTCGGTCGTGCAATCAGAATAAATACCAGTGACCAGCAGAGTTGCTGAAGGCACCTACGATAGATGCTCTACAGTCAATGTTGATACTCAAAAGTTCACATCTCCGTGGTAGGCCGCGAACGTCCCTGTGTCGGAGTAACAGACCGTGAACTCGCCTCCCATGCGGAAATTGAGCAACCCCTCAGCCGAAACAGCTAAGGGTAAAACAAGCAATAGTTTTGAGATCCGCGACAGTATCTCACTGGTTGGTTGGGCGACTAGACTGGGCGAGCTGGCTACTGAGGCTGTAGGCATACCCGTCGTGTCGGACCAAGGAGTGTTCACATAGTTCCCTCCTTTCTGTGAGGACCCTGGAGCACAGGCGCCAGCCTGACCAGTAGAGAATCGTTACTGCCTCAACACTTTGTTAACCAGCGTTGGAATGTATGTTCTTTCTCCCCAGCTCAGGGGTTTTTCCACTAATTATTGGAGTTTATATACGAACTTGGACAAAAATGTAGAGAGTCCAATGAGAATTCCCCCCAATTTCCTCAGAATTTTCATATTGTCACCAACACATGTAGTTGACCATGTGCATATTTTTCCATACTAGTGTCAATAGCCTCACGCTGATTCTCAATGGCATTTTCTCTGTCATTTCCTGCAATTCTCACCCATGCAGTTGTCGCTGTCACTGAGCCATCCACTATATTGAGGCGACCATAGGTAGGATTCCAGTCGTGACCAGTTCCCAAGTAGAGTTCAACAGATGTGATGGCCACTCCAGAGTGAAGCTTCGTTGACGAGGTCGCTACAAGGCAAGGGAAGTGTCTTCCTTTCCTACTGGTTTTCATTCACCTGCTGTGGTTTCCCCATTGAGACGAATTTCAGCAGTGATACCGAGTTGAGTGAAACTGGATGTAATCGTTGCCAACCTCCTCAACGATCTTTGCTGCATTTCTGATATTATCTGCGATGTGATTCAGATGGTGGTAGATACTGGCCTCACAGAAGGTGTTGAATTAGTTGCATTGTTCACTCGGTCAACCTTCGCTCTGATGAGAGCCCAGAGGGCTATGAAAACCCGTGATCGTCTTCGCCTCATACTCTACTGATACTGATGGGATGCGCTCTCCTTGAAGGAATTAACAACTCAACAGCATCACACGGTGGATAATTAGCAAGTCATTGGATCAACGCAAGTGTGAGACACTGATGATAGTTGAGTAGTGCAATGAGAGTTTTCTCGAATTCTTATTGCTTACCGCAATATCCTCTACACAACACTGGACGAATCCCAATATCTCTGATTATTCGAATTGCTCTGTCGTCAGCCTGGACACAACCTAGCGTGTTAACGTCATCACAACTTCATGCAAAGATGTGTGTTATCAGTGGTCTGTGTGAACTGTGTAGGACTGAGATTCCATTGCAAGGTAGACCTCAGCACATTGAGTCCAGTCTTTGTATTGGCGGTTCAGGTCGACTACTGCATAGTTGTAACAACGCAGTAATCCAAGAAACCGCCTACTGTCAAACAGTGACCATTGCTACCAAAAAGACTTGAACTCGATCACAGCGGCCGACGTGAAACTCGTCAACTCGATTGATAACAATTTGCTGAGGCAATCAACATCTCTCGATTCACCTGGATATTCGAGCTGCAACTCGTTCGCAACAGAGTCATCGACTTTCTCGATAGTACCCAGTGGACAAGGGCCCGAGAAAATGCGTGCTAATATGTTGTGGGAGCCTGCATCTCAAAGTGTACGTTCAGTACGTTGTAGCTCCAGCGTATTCAGCCATAACGATATTCGTTCAGCCGGGCTGTAACATGCAGTGATATGCTAATTGCCATTGTTGCTGTAGACAACAACCGGTGCCCTATAGTGGGTCGCTACGCAGTTTGATGATTAAAGAGCTTTGGCCCGAGCGTGATCAACGCGAGTCACAGCCATAGACAGTGCCAAGGTGTAACACGGTCCACGAATATAGAAGAGGAAGGAATGGCAACCCACAAAACCGGGTTTATCATGCATCAGTCTTAGCACTGATCGAAGGGGGCTAGTCCGGAGGCCAGAAACTCGCCTCTGAAATTGTGAATGTATTCTACTACTAGTAGAATACTAGCCGGAGAATTGCCTATTAAAATCCCATGAAATCTCAGGGCGTGCGCGGTTGCGTATGCATGATTTATTTTAGCGCGCGCCCTGGGAGACTTGTACGCTAACCATCAACTATTCACGCCATGGGCTTTCCCAATCCTACTATGTGGATCCCCTAAAGCTGCCTACCTTCGTGTTTTCGACCACACAGGAGAGGTCTCTATACGAGGGCTCGTCTGAAATTGAAATTTTTCCAATGCAACACGGTACGAATAAAAGTTCCCTATCGGAGTTTCCGAACAGAGAATTACGTCATCGATCTCAGTCTTGTCGCGCTTTCTACTTGGCTTCAACACTACTCTGTTGATGGAAGACCTCGTGAAATGCCCTATCGACACTGGTGAGAATCTCAGAAGGGCTCCCAAGCTGGACAGTCCACCTCTCGGTGAAAGCAGCAAGCCAGAGCATAAGAGAAACAACTCTATTACATCGGCCAGGAGTTTGGACTCTAACTTTTCGGATAAACCACCTAAGTCCAGAGCGATCATCAGGGAGGTAAAACGATTCTCACCGGCATTGGCGAGTTAACATGTGCCAGGTTGAACAAGGTCTTGGTCGCCGCTCCTCGCGATGCTACTACCCAGACTACCTCAAGCTGGATGAACTGCTGTCTCTGCAGCGACCGTAGGTTGAGTATCAGCATTGATTGTGGCTGTTGATGGGCTCATACAGTTACAGTGACGGCTGTGTGGGGTCTGCCCACGGCTTTGCTCATGATGAGATGCTATTCATAATCACTCACCAGGTGAGATGACTAGTCCTAGGTAGAGGCATTCTATGGGCGAGTGACCCGCAGGTAGTCGCACGTTCATGTTGGTAGGGAATCATCCTGGAACCTATAATGTTCCCGGGGAAAATTCATTTTCAATTTTCCACGTATGGCTAGGAACACATTCTCCGATCAGTTTCCCATGTAAATGTCATCACATTAGGAACATCTTCCCCGTTGTTATCAAACCCGTGATATGTCCTTACAAAATTGCAGTAAACTCGGTGTAGGGTTTATACCTGACATTCGTATGCAGTGTTGGAATATATGCACATGGTCAACTACGTGTGTAAGTGACATTCGTGAAAATTATGGTAAAAATTGAGGAAATTCTCAATAGTTTCTGTACATTTCTACCCAAATTTGTATGTAAACTTCTATATCCAGTGAGGAAACTTGTGGACTTAGCTGAAAAAAGCGAAAATTTATTCAGCCAACACTGCTCGAGTGAAACGTGAAAAGCGTGCCATCGTGAGTGATACGACTTTTCCTTATAAAATATACGTCGTTTTCAACGTGGCTAAGCAGAGGTAGACTAATATGAAGTGAAGCTCTCGTGTCATCCAAGCAGTGGCTTGACGTTATCATTGCTATTCAGACCTACGAGCTGTGGTTTAAGCAAATCATCTTTGAATTCGAATCAGTCCATGGTATCTTCTCGAAAGCTGTTATCGAGGAACATGATATGGCCATTGTCAACGAGAGGTAGACGCACTGTCATCAGGCGTGTCATGAGCGGCCACTCTTCTCCAGGCTTAGTCGAGTTCGGAATATTCAGAATCTGCTGCTGGGTGCACTACCGGTAGGTTGTTGGTTCAGTTTGGTAAAATATGCACATGGTCAACTTCATGTGCTGGTGACAATATGAAAACACGAGGGAATTTTGAGAGATTCTCATTGATTTCTGTGCATATCTACTGAGATGGTGTGTAAATGCCTATAATAAGCGAGGAAACGCCTGAGCTCAGCTGAGGAGAGCAAACATATATCCCAACACTGTGTTGCTTGGTGAGGGAGATTGAGAAGGATGGTTAGGTCCTCGAGACGATGACACCGATGGACTTTCTGGAGTTTAGGGACTACCTCATGCCAGCGAGCGGATTCCAGAGCGCTCAGTTTAGGTACAACTAGTTGACGTCGAAAGTAGCATGGGAAAGTGTTGTGATTTTTAGGGTTATTGAGGTTATGATGGGGCTGCCGTTCAGTCGGGAGGGGAGAAAGTGAGTTGTTAAAATGCCGCCGCCGGGGATCGAACCTGGGTGGGTCTGTTGACCGTGTTAGATACGGGAGTCCTCAGTTCTTCCTCTCGAAATTCCATCCTAAAGATATTGAACGAGTTGTGTATTGGGAGAGTCAGCCTAGCTTGGTTGAGCTGACGGAAAAGTAAACGAGGAGGAGGTCGTGGGTTCGAATCCTGGAGAGGACAATTCTCCTCTGCAGGTGGCTGGAGAGACTCCCCCTACCTAATTTTGATTGGCTATGTCAATACAAATCAGCTGTCTATGCTATGCTCGAGAGCGACGAACAGACGGTTAGACAGGTAGGATGATCTTCAGTGGGGAGTGGTACTTGCTTTGTAAAACTTCAATCTAGTGTCTCTCATTCCTGAAGAAGTACGAAATAGCGATAGGCGTTACTGAAAACCCGAAAAATGAAGGAAAATTTTCTTATGTATTTTTCCCGGCACGAACTTTGAGGGGAAAGGCCATCAGTGCGACCAATTCGGAACTCCTCGTTATAATGGGGATGATCAGGTCTTTGGTCGGAGCTCAACGGAGGGGGATGAGTTTGGAGAGGATGATGATGATGAGGAGGAGGAGGCTCATCCGAATGGAGGATGCCCATTCATGGGAAATTCTAGTACGAGTTGGTTGGGGGGTTGGTGACACTAATGGTGACACTTGGACTTGTATGGCGGGAGATGGTATGACCCAGCTCGAAAAAAAATTAAATTATCTCCCTCGGAAGATTATTGGAATCGAGTAGTAGGAAGAATTATGTCTACCTGTTTGAATACGATTCGAATCGGTGAATAATGATAGTCTTAGTATACATCTTGGCTTACCTACTAGGGATGAGTATGAAAGTGTCTTGGTAGAACAGAACGGTGAGGATCGCCTCGAGCAAGAGCTGAAGGCCCTAAGAGCCACCAGGGCGACATTTGAATCTCTCTTCCATGATGAACAGCATGCCGAAATGGTCTCTCGTGGGGTAGACCAACAACACCACTAAGCAGGTGAACGCATCCCACTGTAGGTGCGTCGGTGGTCGCGGACTGCCACGCTGAATGCGCTGTTCATATTCCTGTATAGAGATCTCCCTCTACTGCAAATGCCTTTCCAGTGAGTTTATACTGTCATAGGGCGAGGGCGAGTAATTCTTAAGGTTCTTGCAAAACCTCCTGGAGATCGACAACGGCTTCACTCAGTGGAGGGTAGCGCACGCCCAGATGGCCCAGCGTATGCTTGGCACGAAGATCGGCACTGGTGCCACCTCGGGCTCGGAATATCTTACTAGAGCTGCTAAGGCTAACAGGTAGGTGTTAATTACAAGGGCGGTTTTGCAATCTCGCTCGCCCTCAGGGTTTTCCTGGATCTGCATAATCTGTCGACGTATCTCGTCCCTAGGGGGATGCTGCCTGAGTTGCCTGGGCACATTATGAAGATGTTGAAATTCGCTCCGTTTCCAGATGTGTGTGATTCCGGATAACATTATTGGTTGCGAACATATGATGTTTAAAAATCTTCGCGGTGCGTTAAGATATTAGCTCGCTATTTCACTGTGATGATGAAGATATGTGTGGAAGAAGGGTCTTACTTGACCTTTTGAATCCAAAATCCATCCGACCCGGGTTCGATCCCTGGTGAGGGGATTTTTTGAACAATTAATTTTCTACCCGTATTCGCCATTTTTCCAGTAGTAGTTGATTGAACCGATCCCATCGTGCTGCGTTGTTATAGAGATCTATAAGGAGAGTAAATAGCGCTGTGATTGTGAGGGAGGTTATTGATGACAGCCAATATGGTCACCACTGTACCATCGGGAGCGTCTCCTGCGCTCAAACTACGAGACCCATCAGCAGCCGTTACAGTAGCAGACAGGCAGAATCGAATTAGAAGAGGTCATAACTTGGAATATGTGCTGTATCGTTGTGGTTGATGTGATGGTATTGATACGCGATGAGGGTTCCATGTTTCATCGTGTGGTATTAGCCGAGTGCCGTCGCAACCGCACTTGGTGAGGATGTTTGTATAGGATTGCCTCGGCGTTGAATGGTTTATGTCGAAATCAAATTGGAGTGATAAACATCTACATGAGATGACGATGTGAATCTAAGCCGTGTAAAAATAACTACTGTGTATGAGCTACTGTCGTGTAAAATATTCTACTAATGCGCGTCGGTGTTGAACTTCAAACCCACACACACACATCGCCATGACCAACTTGTGTGATTACGCCCTCATTATAGACAACAGTATATTGAATACCATGATATAAGGTATTAAAGGAGTATACTAGTAAGAGGAAATATTCCTATCGTATTGAGATTATCTATCGATAATAAATATAGTAATTTTTGTACCGCCTTAGGAAGTGCGACAGTAGTGCTGAGGTGTTGACCTCAGTGTAGCGGGCTCCTGAAGGGCCGTTATGTGCGGTTGTTGCGTCAATTAGGTGTCACTCGGCGATTCCACGATGTTGATTATATTGTCGAGGTCGAAATTGATGGAGACAACTTGACGGCATCTTGTGAAGAGCGGTTTGAAGGGACAAGGTTGTGTCGTCGGTCATGTCGAATCTGATATTTTTCCCATAGGTGGACGTCTACGTTCTCGAACCGGTTTATCGAGGAGATTACTCACCGGACTGGCAATTTCAAATCGTTCGGGGTCTTCGCGCAAATGCTATTCGACGCGTTGCTTGATACGAGTCAGCACGAGGCTGTTCACGATGATGCTACTGTCACAGTGGATATATTGACGTAAAAAAGGAGGGTGCCGGGATTGAACCTGGGTGGAGAGCCTTGTTTACAGAGGACGAGACCTCGAGCTTTTGCGGCATCGTAGTGGTGGCGGTGGGGGAGTGCCGCAGTCGACAGCGAGGTCGTTGCCGGATTCGGAAGCTAAACGATATCTCATTCTCACGTATCAGGTCGGACATGAACCGTATCTTAGGATGAGGACCTGTGGATTCTTGTCATCCGTCCAGGCATCATACGATCGAGTCCATTACCCTCTCGCCCTAGCACGACAGGAGCCCGGCTCGGATGCAGCGGCGCTGTTGAGGACGATCAAGCGACTGAGCCGAGAATTGAAGGTGATCACTATCAGGAGCGTTCATGGAGTTGACGTGATGAGGTGAAGTCGACTCAGTAACAGTAGTAGTGTCTTGTCAATTTTTGTGACGAGGCGTTAGAGGTTTATAATAACAATGTGGTATCAGTCTATGAGTAGTACTCGCAATAATCAGCGTGGGTGGAGCCCTAGTCTATGTCCATTATAAGAGCCGTGTTGTGAACACTCTCGTCGGATGGCCTTTTCAGGATGTGTATCGGACCAACTTACGAGCCAGTGGTGCGGCTGTTGTCGATAACTTGGCGAACTCGATCGATAGTGGGAGCGCTGAGCCAGCGCCGAGCTCGAGGTGGGATAAGCCGTAATAGTGTTCTCTGGAAGGCTGTGTTTTAGGGGGGGTCCCTCTAGAAAGCTGATATCCCGCTTGGAAGAGGAAAATGAGAGGCTAGTGAGGAGGTGCGCTGATCTACAGCAGGACCTTGAAGGGAGAGGCGGCCGTAGTGATGGGAGCTCATGTTAAGTGAATTGGAAAGTGCTCAGGAGCACGAGCTGGTCAGCAAGGGGGGGAGATGAGGAGGCTGAGGGAGAGCAATAGTAAGTTGATGGTAGAACTCAAACAGTTGAGGGAGGCCAAGATGCGGCAGGCGCAACTGGTAGTAGGGCGTAACCACTGTGGTGAACACCGTAGAGATTAGCGTTGATGAGGAGTAGTGGTCACATACGGAGTATGGGGAGTTTAGTGAGCACCGGCTTGGTTATCGTTGGTTTCGTATTTGTGGAACTACTCGGAGGCAAGTGTGTATTCATTCCTCAGCATCGTAGCGAAGTGGAGAAGCTTCGGAAGGAGTTGAATAGTGCTCGAGGGCAAGAGCGGCAACTTAGAGCGAAAGTAGGTTGTCCGGCGCACTAGCGCGCGCCATGTTAATCGATTTGGCTCAGGTTCGATCGTTAGAGAGCGATCTTGCGCGACAACGGACGAGGGCACCCAGTTCGGCAGGATCTGTCCGGTCGGTGGGCCGAGGAGTTTCTCCAGTCTCGCCAAGGATGCAATTGATGTCGACTCGCTCGCGGCCGAGCAGGTCTCCGTCTCCTCCACCTCCTTCTACTGCTACGACTCGGGGAAGACCCCACAGTGCAGCTCCGCCTACGCGGCCACCAAGCACTACGTCGTCTCGCTCGAGAGGGAGCGTTGGGTCGGCACCTGTGCGGTCGCGAGGCTCTTCCAGGGACTACGCTGTGGGGTATGTAAGCCCTTACGCGCAGCGGCCGCCGTCTCAGAGGAGGCCGTCTCCGTATAGAGAAAGGGACTTGAGGGCCTCTCCAGTGCGAAGGCTCGACACTAACACGTCTTTTCCTCGCGGGCCGAGTCCGGTTAGGAGGAGACCAAGTCCGATGCGAAGAAGAGATAGCTCTGTGGGTGCCCCTGCGAGGGCTGGTCCGATGCTGGAGCGACCGGTGCCGGCCACTGGAAAAGAGGGTGGTCAAAAAGAAGGAGTTATAGTAGGTCCGGCTGTGTCTTCGACTTCGACGAAGGAGGTAGCGGATATCGACGCGAGGTTGATGGCTTTGCAGAACTTCTTGCGGAATACTATGAAAACGTAGATGGTCGATGTTGATGAGTGTATTATTGGTATGAAGTATAATTCGGACATGAAAAGTATCTTGGGGAGGCGTATCTTGGGTTGTCGGGCGGAAGATTCAGATGAGGTCCCTAGTTGGACCATCAATGCAACCGTCGATTCGCAACACCTTTCTTTCGTTCGACGATGAGCAAGCCAGAGAAGGTAAAGGGGAGAGGCGGCAGAAGAAGACCCGAAGTATGCCGATGAGTAGCACGTGTGATCGTCAGCAGCTCGCTATCACATCCCTGCTCTATCGAGACGGCAAGGTACCAGACAGGATGGAGTGTCCTCAGGTGAGTGGACTCTCGTTATCGAGGTTATTTGCTTCTAGTTGCATAAGCGGTGTTGTATAGGAAATATCTTTTTCTTGGGTCTCGACCTGAAATTCGAGAAGGATATGTTCCTTGTGATGCGTGATCATATGCTACTTTTGAATTGGTGGAACGTAATGCTAATATGTGGTATATTGCATATATTAAACATTGGGGGTGTATGCCTTTATATCCCACGGGGAGGCGGATTATACTACATCAGTAGTATATTATAGTATTGGATTGCTAATTAGGTGTTTCTCCGAAGCGAGGAAGAAGACGGTGGGATTAGTAGTGGTAGTGGTCAGCGTGGAGAAGGAAGCCTATCCTTTCACCATCTGGCCCCTCCTCTCACTCTTCCCAATTTGGAGTCTGCCAGTACTTGCTCTATCGCGTCGAAATCCGAGCCGTCGCCGAGTCCGAAGGCATCCAAGTCGCTTCATAAGAGGAAAGGGTGGCCGTCTAGTATTGATCTTGATGCTTTACAAGAGCACCATCGCGAGACGTTGATAATGGCAATTCCGCGCGATCCGGTCACGGGCGAGGTTCTGTCGTGTGGGAGCATCCCTCACGCGTTGGGCAGCTGTAGGCCTTGTGTGTTCGCGAGAAATGATGGGAAACAATGTCTGTTTGGGCCGTCGTGTTTGTACTGTCACTTTGAGCATGAGTCGAAGAAGAGGATGAGGAAGAATAAAAAGCAAAGAGCTGAGGCGCGAGCGGCATCGGCGTTGAAAAATGAAATCGATATGTTGGTGGGGGATGCCCCGTCGCCAAGACCGAGTGAGGGGGTGGAGACGGCTGATCCTGAGAGCATTTATAGGGACCTTATGAACAGCGTAATGCTGGTGTGCGCGAGGAATTTCGGCATCAGGCTGACGTCGGAGAGCAGTTGAGAATTGTGCATGCTACTCATACCACTCCTTTGCGAACACATTTATCTTTCCATATTATATCTACATGCACTTCAACTGCTTCTGTCCATGTCATGTCGTTAGTAACGAACCGTGAATTTGCGTTGAGTTCCCTTGGGCGAGCAGATTCAGTATGTTTTACGATGGCCAGCCATGCGATGGTCCCATGGGCTCTGTTGAGACTACTCACGGTATTAGTCCCAGCAGGTGTGCACGCTGAGAGGATCCAATCTCGAGCTACTATATCAGCCGGTCACTGGTCACGACTGTACGTAGGTTGATCGGCAATCATATTTTTGTGCTTGGCATGTTCCGTGTGTCGAAGAGACCATAGGAATGTTCCGTGTCGCCGTATTGTACTTCTAGTGTTGGTTGTTCAGACACTGGAACCCGGGCGGTTTTGTCTCTGAAGGGAAGAGCGGAGTGCAGGTGAGTCTATGGAGACCTCAGCTAACGGTCTCCTACCGCTTGGTCATCCTACCGGGGAGGGTTCGAAACGACTAGTGGAAATAAGAGGATAAGATTTGCAACTTGACTATGTTATGTTCATTGATTGGGAATAACAAGACTGAAAACTGATGGAAATCTTAAATCATACAAGTTTTTCGAATTGGTGCTGAATAGGCGCGCTCGCTGGGATGAGGCTTCAGAGCTGCTCTCAAAGCTATTCTCGCTAGGTCGATGCTGTATTGACCTACCACACCACCGGCTACTCCCCCTGCTTTGGAGCGGGTATTGGGAGCGCGTCGAGTCTCACTTTAGTCATCACTCCTCCTGATGATGCCCTCAAGGTGAACAGCGATGTTTGGATGGCAGTAGTTGTGAACTATAGTGCTAGGTTCTTGTCGAAACCAGAGTTGTCAGCGACTCCCGGCCACTCGTAGTGACCAAGTGGATACCAGAATCTCTGTAAATGTGCATAGGTCTCAAGGGCTCCATCATAACCCTCAGGGGCGTGTCGATTTGGGTGCGAAATGATAATCGTTTGTGTTCCGTGGAAGCAAGGCTAGTCGGCGAGATATACCGTCCTAGGGAGCACTTCGACGCCAGAATAGAATGGCCCCAATGCCCATTCCCTGTTGCCATGCAAGTAAGTTTCGGACGGATCTCCTCGTCCTTGGCGACGCTCCTGTGACGAATGAGTGACTTGCAAGGCGTTATCGCGAATGTACGTGCCGCATGCGTGCTGCTGTATCTTTTAGGGTATGTGCGGTTCCTGTTTCGCGATTGTGGTTTCTACTGTGGGGACTGATAGAGTGTGCGTCGAGAACGAGCGGTTGATCCGAAGGTACGTTGACCCTGAATGATACTCGGATGAGCTCTACCACAGGTCAAGGCCGCCCTTGTCTGCTACTGAGATCGACAAGCAGCGTGCGACCTATCCCAAGCAACTTTCTCCCCAGCCTATTCTGAGTTGTGGGAATCTTGGAGGTTAGAAGAACGGCTCGCTTTCTGTACCCAGACACGATTCAGGTTGTGGCGGAGGTTCACCGTTCCTAGCTATTCAATATAGTCAACGCCACGGACTGCCGGATAGCGAACACTGTCCTTATATCAGTGCTGGGTGCACTCAGGAGGTGCTCGAGCGGCTCAGCTAGATTCAATGGGAGACTTCCTTGATAGATGGATGGTCGTCGTGATGGATGCCACAAGTGCAGTGAACTTGGACTGAGCTCGGCCAAGATTCTGCCGCTCTACCATTTCCATCCAGTGGTAGCATGGTTGAATCGAAGGATATTCCCCTCGAGTATTTGGTAGATACTGGCGCCTAATGAGGCTGTGATGATGCGTACAGTGCAGGAGACAGGTGAGCGACCGTACTTATTGTAATCATTGTCAGGGCACCTCCTTAGGTTCGGTCATCGTTTCCTTCAGAGCTCACGCCAATTTCCAAGAGTTCTTCATGTTCAACAGATTCGGGTGAGTAGGTCAAAAGCAGATTCATTGAGGAACGCTACCTCGATCCGGACTAGATTTGAAATCCGCGGTGCTCTATATTCGTGTTGATATTTTTCATATCGCCATCATCACGAGTAGAAAATCCGAGATATACCGCAAGGGAGACCACGCAGTTCTCACTAAAAACGTCGCAACACACTTGGCATTAGTACTAGCGACATACGACTGTAGTGCACTCAGAGTGTTCCGTTTTGTGGTAGGGATCGTAAGTGCAATGCAGCTTATCGCAAGGGCGCAGTGGGTTTATCTTTTCCAGGCTCTACACAACTACCGCTGGTTCTCCCGAGATCGGTAATCATGCGGTTAGAATCATTGGCTTCGGCGTAGAGGTGAACAGCAACGATTTCGCGGAGCTGGTTGATTTGTTTAGTCAGGGCAACGTACCGTTTTGGTTATTGATGAACTCATGGGGGGACGACTGGGGCGAACACGGTTGTTTCAGGATGCTCCGTGGTAGCCGTCTTGTCTGCTTGTCCGCTGTGATTATGTTGTAGGCCGCAACCTGTGTGGGATAGAGGAGCTCCCAGTCGGCATGGACCCCATCAATGTGGACCAGCTTGACTCACAGTGAGTCCCTTCGAGTGAATGCTTCTAATACAGTCTCAGTGGAACTCGGCTCTAAAAGTCAGCAATACTTGGACGGAAATTTGCGAAACGAAAGTCATGAAATTGATCGGCGAGTCGTGCGAGCAAGCACAGTGGCATTCACTGAGTGATGCTTGCGCAAATGGACTATGTGACGCGCTGTTCCTGATCATCTTGGATCATGGAGACGACGGTTGAGCTTTGTATGGCAGCCATAGTGGTCCTTGATACCCAGTATAACAAGTCTGATGGGTCCTGGATGGAATTTCCGGGAGGAAACTGCCATCTATGGGGGCAGTACGATCCTGACAGGTTCCCTATAATCGGCCCGATCAATCTCTTGCCTCCGGACATCTTATCGCGACTAGCCGACACTACTGCCGCTGATGCAAATGTGGCTGCGGAATCAGTGCAGGATCTCAGTAACCTTGCTGCCCGATGGTGTCATGCGCACTGTGGGACACCTCAGGCTCTGTGGGAGCTCCTTTTGCTGGATCGTCGTGGCCCGTGGAGGAGAATACTCCTGGTTTGACTAAGGCTCATACGGCAGCGACCGTGGGAAACTGGAGGACGCAGGTGACTGGATTGCACTCTATCACTTCGCCGAAAGACGTGGGTGTACTTTCGGGGTGTCAGGACCCTACTGCAGACTACTGGGAGTCGTTTTTCCAGCGGCATAAAGCTGAGATCTGCCAGGCGCTCAAGATTGATAAGTCAGAAGAGGGAAAAGTGGTGATGGAAAGTCTCGAGTCTCAAGTAAGCAATGCCACATTGCCAATGTGCTTCCTGCAAAGTGTTTTATCTTCACGCCTCAAGGTCGTGTTTGGTACGCTCATCCACATGCACTTGAAATTGGAGTCATCCGATGGACCACTGAAATCTGACGTGTAGGTCGGCCTCGTGTACGAGTAAGTGTGAGTGTTATGGTGCAGATACGTACACGTTGACCCTTTCGGACGATGTGAGGTCACCATCGGGGCTCCTGATGAGCCACTTTCGTATCCACAACCGAGTGATCAAGGAGAGCCTATTTGATGCCCAAGCATTCTCTGTGATGTTATAGTCGCGTGATTCCTTATCGCCACCTAGATTGTATATTGGGTGAATTAGAAGTTTCTCTCATCGCTCTGATGCTGAATTCGTACCAGCTTTGTTTTGTTTCGAGTAGTGTTCAGACGACCCTGAATCCGAATACTCGAAGTGTAGCGGTTAGTACAGAGAAGTCCCTAAACTGCAGCGGGGTATATATCATCCCGGATATTTTGAGGAGACAGATTCCCATGCCCATCGATTCCCATGAAGTCATTATTGGCGAAACTGACTTTCCTGATTATTAAATGGGAGCTTCAATGGCGAAGTGCTGAACTGACCTCTCCACTCGTGTATGTGTATTCCGCGTGTATTCCGCAGTCCATAGCGGGTATAGCGGCCCCACCCGCCAAATGAATATCTGAATGGTATTGTCCGTAGCGGGCATAGCGGCCCCACCCGCCAAATCAATCTCTGAATGGTATAGTCCATAGCGGGCATAGCGGCCCCAACCGCCAAATGAATCTCTTAATGGTATAGTCCATAGCGGGCATAGCGGCCCCATCCGCCAAATGAATCTCTTAATGGTATAGTCCATAGCGGGCATAGCGGCCCCATCCGCCAATTACAGGAGCCAAGGCAACTAAGACACTGTCGGGAGTACTTCCTGTAGAATTTAATATTGACACCCACGACCGTGGAAAATACAATGGGCCTCGAGCTTTTCAACTATACCTGCCGCAGCTGGACTTCGAGTAGCACTGTATGGCTCCATCTAGAGTTGTCATCTTGAGGTTGGTCCTTTAGGAATAGACGGCGAGATATGCCTCAATTTTGGAGCAGTCCGGCTCACCTCTCCTTGCCTCCATTCATCTCCACCGATGCCATTCGCGGACTGCCCCAGTGGGGTAGTCTAGTGGACTGAACGCGTGGGGCAGCCCCACGCGTTCATTGAGCTACTGTCCTACCCTTCCATAGATGCCGTTGTCTCTGCCCGATAAAATATCCCTCCCCTCGAAGTATAATGCAGAAAAATAGCATTTTTGACCGCAAAAAAATTGCGAAGAGCTTTTTACGGTAAAGCTCTACCTTAATGACACCCTTTCCCACCGTTTCGTGAGAATTTTCAAGTGCCTTACGATTCGTGCTTCTTATGAACCCGTATGAAATCTGCCCACTGACCGTGGGCCACGGTCATCGTGAATGATGCTGCTCCGACGAGGAAAGTGAGCAATTGAGGAAGTGCAAGATTGCTAAGGTGTGCGTTGACTTGTTCACTTCGACTTAGTCGTCACTCAGCCTCCTTTTTGACATGAGTGAGAACAGCGACTCCGGACGGGATAAGTACAGCGCTTTGAAGCTAAAGGAGCTGCAGAACCTATGCAAGGATAAAGGCTTACAGTAGGCGGGTGGGGTATGAGGAACTCTTCGTAGAGATGTATCTGTGAGACGACTCAGCTCCAGAGGTGGTAGACTACCGCTGGTAGTAGTATAGGGGGTAGGCTGCTAGGCATTCTCTATAAGGCTTCTCACCCGGGTAGTAGCGTCCGTACCTGTTCAGGGTCATCGGACGGAAAGATGTCCTCATATCTCGTTTGATGGAGTACGATGCTGCTGCTCATGCCACAGAGGAGGGAGATACTCCCACTCTGGACGAGTCCAAAGAGATCTCTTCGAGTGAGCTCAAGGATTCATCTGAGGTCATCCATGGTTGGATATCTGTAAGGTTCGCCTAGGAAGATTTCTACCGGTGTGAAGAAATCGGAAGTAGCAGCTGGCAACGCCGGTCAGCAGGCATCCAAAACAGTCATTTCTACTAGTGTTGATGCCGATGCCGCTCAGGTAGGCCGCTTAGCACATCCACTCTACTCTAGGGGTTTCGTCGCCTCACGATGGGTCACGTTCGGGAAGAAATAGGAACACTCGTTTTCTGTTGCAGAGCCCTAACACTTCCACCGCAGAGAAGACTGAGGAGCAACGAAGGTTAGAACGTGCCAAGAGGTAGTACTGATGGAGGCTAACGACTTAGGGATATTTGGTCGTAGATTTGGTACGGAAACTGTCGAGGATAAGAAGCTGGAGAGAGCCTTGCGGTTTGGTATTGTGAGTAAGCAAACTGAACAGGCGAAGATGAAGGCTCGGTAGGAGGGACTCTCTTTTGGTCGGCGATAATGTTGGTGTCCTCAGTTCTGAGAGGTTTGCGACCACTACTCAAGAGAGTGAGAATCCTGATGAGGAGACTGTTAGAAGGCTAAAGAGAGCCCAGAGGTGGTGATATGGAAGGGGTGGGGAAGAATGACTTTAGTGTGCAGGTTCGGCTTGGTTACCGCCGACACAGAGGCTGAGAAGAAGCGGATGAGGAGTCAGCGATTCGGCACCTAAATTGGCAGCGAGTATATGCAGTTAGCTTTCTCTGTGCTTTGAAAACTCCTCCTCGGCGCTCTGCTGTTGTGTCGTTATGAAGTTGGGGGCGGTGGAAGGGGGGGGCAGTGCTTGGGATGGTTCTCAGTTCATTTATATTTGGGGCTTCCCGTCCCGTCCAGTTGGTAAGGGCTGATGACCAGCCCTGGTAGGAGGCCTTCATGTGGCTGTCGTAACATTGGCTGCTTTCAGTAGGGATTTCTGTGATGAGCACTGAAGAGAAGATGGAGAGGCTGGCGAATAAGTATCTCAAATTGAGAGGGCAATACGGTATGGCGGTATGTTTGCCCAAGGTCTCTTGTGGATCTGCTTTGAATCTAGATGCACTGAAGAAGAGCTACAGTGACAGTCAGCGAGAAATACGAGCACTTCGTGAGAAGATGTCGTCAGCATGGAATTCCTCAGTAGGTGCTTGGGTGTGTTTTACCACCAACGAGGCTCCTCTATAGGGGACTCCGGCGGCCGGTGGCTCGAGCAGTCCTTCAGATGGTGTGAATGGGGAGTCAGCACAGGGTAGTAGTCGTCATCACGGGGAAACAAAGAACTTTCGTATCGCTCAGGAGAGACCATTGCACGTTATAAGGAACGTATAGCAGAGATGGAAGGGAGGCTGCGGGAACTTGAAGGGAAAAATGCCCAGCCGAAGTCGTCTCCTGCCATATCCGTCTCGGCATTTGGCGCTATGAAGGTAGAGCTGCTGTGGTAATTCATTGAGTGGGGCACGATCCGTACAGGGCCTGTTGGTCCCCAGCGCGAGCGCGTTGAAAATGGGAGAGCACCAAGGCAGGGTTGAGGAGTTGGAAGGGATGGTTGAGGAGCTGCAGACTAGGATTGAGGTTGTTGATGATGATTGCAAGGTGGTATTAGGGAAGGAAAGGGGAGATCTGAATTCGCTGGGCGAGAATGTTGCGATTTGGTCGGAATGGGTGGGAAAAATTATGGGATCTGTTATATGGCCACTCCAGTGGGGTACTTGTCGTGGTGAGGGAATGCGAATGTCATTGTTGCTGTTGCTCCAGAGGCTGCAGGATGAGCTTGCATCTGTGACGCGAAGTCGGGACGGAGTGGTAGCCAGAAATGAGGAGCTAACGCGAGAGAGCGAGAAGCAAGCGGGACTACTGCGAGAGTGAGCTAGCCGAGTTCGTCTCGTCTGTGTGCCATATTGTCTTTAGTCTGCGGATGTCGTCGGAGTCTGCGAGTAGGAGAATATGCGCGTTAGAAGAGGAAAACGAGCGGCTCGAGAAGAAGGTCTCTGCCGGAGATAGTGAGAAGGGTGGTCGTGGATCCACTTGAACTCGGCGTACCTTGTTCCTAGGGATCAATCTCCGCGGTTGATCGACTGTAGGAGGTCTCATGTCACTGTGGAAGCGACGGAGATTGACGGCTTCTTGGGATCATTGGATCGGTTCGCAGGTACGGTATCTACACTGGAGGAGGATCGGCGAGCGCTAAAGGAGGCGAACGAAGTGCTGGGTCAAAGGATAGCAGACCTTGAACGGGAGGTGGTAGGGAGGAGGTACACGATCAGCTTACGCGATACGGCTCTCTCTAGAGTGGTAGTCATAGAGATGAGGAGACGCGTCGTAAGGGAGTCGCAGGAGCCTCTATCGCTTCTGTGACGAGCCGGTGAGGCCACGCCAGATCACGCTGCCCTGCATAGTATTTCTTATAGGTGTCCAACGCGTAATGTGGCGACCGAGACCATTCCGCGGGATGCCTCTTCTATAAGCTCAATAAAGGATCCTCTCGACCTGCCAGGGCTCGTTTCACAGCAGCGTCATACGCAAGTCTTCACGGATGAGTCCACGTCTCGGGCACCGACGGAACCTGGCGACCATCGGGATCTGTGGACGGTACGGCATTGCTTGGGTGCTACTGTATGCAGAGGAAGAGGAGGTTATCTTGTGGACTTGTTTAATGGACTTTTCTGGAACCGTTTCCACGAGTTTGATTTTGGGATCGACTTTGAATATCTGAATAAACGTACTAAACGCTGTGTGCTTTTGGTATAGAGAGAATGCAGAGCGAAGCGAGTTGAGCAAGATTGGATTTGGTCAGGCATCTGCCCCTCGAAGTCCGCACTCGTTCCAAGGGCTGATGAGCTCGCCTTCGTATGGAGGTGCGATGAAGCTACGAGCGGATTTGGTGTCATCACCTGACAACCTTGGACCAGTCACAGTCAAGTTGTCATCCTCGTCATCCGCTGAGTAAGTAAAAATCACTTTTATAATATTGGGAGAAAAGAAGTCGCTACCCGGATTTGAACCGGGGTTGTCACGGCCACAACGTGACGTCCTAACCGCTAGACGATAGCGACTTGGAGCTTCGTGACAATCCAACACCTAGACCACTGTCTTCCCATCATCTGATACCGTTCTCCAATCAGGGCAATATCTCCACGAAGCTCCACTCTCTGTATGCTGGTCGAGGCGCTCCGGCAAGAAATACACCAGGCCAATGCTAAGTAGGCGACCACACGATGACGGATTGCTTTTTCCTCTCCATGGCTGTAGGCATTTGATACTCGTATCAGAGATAGCTCTGTCCGCTTCGCATCTCTCGACGGTCTCGGAGGACCGGGATGTAGCGGTAGGCCGTTGCACATTGATCACCGTGGACTGATCATAATCCCATCATCAGGTGAACGAAGTTAGAGCCCTTCGTGCAGCGCTCGAGGAAGTGGAGCTGGAGCTGTCGACGACTAAGATGGGGTGAGGTTCACAGTCGACCGGTGAAAAGGCTCTCCGTATCAAAATAGCAGCGTATCTTTGCACTTTTTAATGGCAAATAATAAAACGAGCCGCGTGAATGGCAGATGGCTGGTCACGCGAACATCTCAGGGTATGTGCTCCGGAGTAGTGTCTCTATGTGATGAATTTTCAACACAAAACAATTATTCCACAAGTAGTCCTGATAATCTCTTGCATGGTACAATGTTAGTCTTGAACACGTAGTTTTGACGTTGCCATGGTGTGGGAGGATTCCTCTGAGCAGTTACGACGAACAGCTCGGAGCACTGACTGATCATCTCTGCCAAATGCAGCAATTGGTCGAAGAGAAGGAGGGGCTTGTGACTCAAACACTGGAGCATAGAGTGCGCCTTTCTATGTTCCGATGATCTGCTAAGTTGGTCTCCTCAGATCTACTGTGGGCGGTGTGGCTGCTGGAACCAATTGAAGTCGCTTGCCAGTGGTGGCGGGCAGTGCAGTCTCTGTGGAGGCCGAGTGCTCGTTCTTGGCTGGGTGGAACCGCCTCCCGAGCCTATTGACGATGAAAAGGCTTCGCAATCCTGACAAGACTGTCACGTAGCATTGTCCTAGTGCAGGACAAGGCATCATCTCTTATTCGCCTATCGAGGAACCATGCGCCACGTCATGTGTCGTCAAGTACCGATGGTGCTGCAACATTGAGTCATCATTCCTATCTTGTTGCGTCTAGAACTCAGTCACAGGGGTAAATCCTACCTGGAGCCAACCAAGCTTGAGTTTAGAGTCCAACGCCGTCAACACGGCTCGAACATCATGTCATCTGTCATATCCGTTCTGCAAGAGACCACCAGGTTTTGTACCCTTCGGTTAAGCGTTTCGGCAAACCGACACAACATTGAAAATAGCGCAGTGGTTGGGTGGCTTTCTAGACCTCTCTATGGTGCAACATCTCGATAATTCTCCAGAGACCCTTCGGGCGAAAAGAGAGGATCCGGACTCTTTTTATTTTCACATTTCTTGCTTTCTACCGCAGTGCCGCTCTCATTGACAGTAACTCATTGTGAAACTCGGAGCATCGTGGGTGAAACGAAACGTCATAACGGAAACGTTCATGCATGCGCTGTATCCTCCGCCTCCTCTTCCCCCATGACCGAGGCTGCAGCTGTGGTGAGCTCCTCATAGGAATAGCCAACCTCGTCCAACACCTGTGAGATGAAGTTCTAAACGCAGGAAGGATTCAAGTTGCAACCTCGAGGAACTCAGTAAGGAGTTCTGCTTCTTCTACGGCCAAACTCGCCTTGTTCTTGAGAATCATCAGCCATCTCTCACAGGCTCGAAGGAACACTGAACTGACCTACGAGTGAACCGGTATGGACCGAATCAGAAGTCTCTATCAGCGCAGCAGCTTTTGGCTACTTGATAAGACAAGCTGTGGCCCTCCCCTCCCTCCAGATCCAAGGAGAACACTGCCAGCAACAGCTCCGGAATGCGATCGATCGGGATCTCCCAAACGCTGTCTCGAGCGGCTGCAGAAGCCGGGTCCAGTATAGCGGCCGCTGACGAGTTCAGGGTAACCTGACTTGGTGGATGCTGACGGATGTTGGATCCCTATGGCTGACCTCGTGGCTCCTCGCAAGAGCGAAAGCTTCAGCTGCTGCAACGCAGAGCTCCAGTACTACTGCCGATGCTGGTTTGACCTCTCGCTCTGGGTCGAGGAGGCGAGCTATGTTACCAAGAAGACTCTGAGCCACGGCTAGGGTGCGCGAATTCTCAGAAGGGCGGAGCAACGACGACTCACACCGCTGATTTCCTCCGCCCATCTGCCTTCGTATTTTGAGCATTTGGAGGGCCTCATTCCTCGTATTACGAGACTAGGCTGTTTGAAAGCGTCCAGTTGGCGTACTACCAGAGGGCTCAACCAGGAGCAGAGCTCTGAGGGAGACCAGGGCATCCAAACCACCCAAAACGACGAGCCCTGACCTATGTGCAGATCCTGCTTCAAAGCATGGCCATGCATGACGCCAATCACGAAGCTCTCAAGGTCGGCGTCGTCCTTATCAAAATACATGCTTTTCCGATGCTGTAATGCCGCCTTAGCGACTCGATTGGCGAGAGAGGCACTGCTGCAGCAGCGAGCCACTCGGAGGAGAATACAGGGGGTCCACTCTTGCACTTCTTTGCCCTCTAGCCATTTCCCTAACGCTTCCTCTGCTGTGGCCTCGTAGGCTGAAGAGATCTCTTCCATGCTCAAGCCCTCGCCTCCAGTCACCACTACGCGCTCAACCACTTCATCAGGTAGAGGTAGGCCGGCCTTATTGAGAAGCGACAGTAGACGACAGGAGTCTCCAGGGCTCAAAGACCGCGCACCCGAAAGAATGTTTAGTAGAAGATGCCGCGCTCCTGAGCTTTTCGGATCAGCCCCAAGAGCAACCAAGGACTCTGTGAGGGAAACTAATACAGGCTTAGGTGGTGACGTGGAGATCACAGTGGTCTCGGCTAACTGGCAGGCTACTCCCCCAAAATCTGCCGCGATGTTTTCCAGCCTCATAGGGTCTTGTAGGTGAGCCGCGGCCGTTTTGGCTGTCGGTGGACGTCGTCCAGCATTCTGAGGGATGGCGACTCGAATGATGCTCGAAAGCAGGCTGGCGAGTTGATTCGGAGTGAGAGTATACGGACCTGACGAGGAGGTCCTGCCAGATCGCAGTCGAGGGCTTACTCCAGGCGGCCAGTCGATGCCTGACCATTTGCCAGAACCTGGGGTCCCGAATGTGCGCAGCTGCAGCGCTTCTACAGAGGCCGACCAACTGATAAGGTTCGAGCTCGAGAATGCTCCGAGCATAGAGTAGTGGGACGGGGGTCATTGAAACTACTGATGCAAGAGGGTCAAATATGATGGGGGAACACCGCGGTTAGGATTAGGTACAGTCCCTCAAATAGCCAGAATAGCAGAACTCAAAACTCGGCGAACAATAACAAGAGAATCATGTTGAGCACAAAATTCACTTCCTCTTCTTTCCTTTCTTCTTCCCAGCCGCCTTGCCCCTTTTGGGCTTTCCCTTTCTCTTAACATCTCGGCTCAAAGGGCAAATCTACTCAACGCTCATACTGGCACTCGTAATGGGGCTAGCAATCACCAGCTGGAAAGGCTCCTCCTTCTCAGGAGTCATCGGTAGCCATACGATACGACCAAGGGGAAGAAGCTTTTCCATGCTCTTCATATCCGGCAGTTCGGGAACCAGAGTCAGCATCAGCCTGAGCCCAAGGCGCGACCAACACAGTAGAATGAGGGACTCACTCGAGGAGCTTTTGTACGTTGGGTTCTACCAGCAATCTCGAGATAGCAGCAGCTGGTCGCAAGCACTCACAGCCAGCGAGATCGAAGTGCTTCAATACTGGACAGTTACGAACGAATCGGATGAGGCCTCTCAGAGTAACGCCCGAAGAAGCATAGCGGAGACTTATAGTTTCTAGGACTGATCTGTAGGACGAGAATAGCTCTTTAGTTGATAGGGTAAGTGCTGCTCACTTAGGTATTGACTTCAATACTCTATCATTGAGAGCTGGGCATGAGCTGAGGTTGAGGTCGGCTAGGTCCTTACAGTGGGCAAGTGCTGACGAGAGCTGATCCTGAGGGGCGCCATAACGGTGACGTATGAGTCGTGGTGATCACCACCCCGTCAGTCAACCCGGCGGCTTGGCTGATGTCCAGTTTTCGGAGGTGTGGATGGTTGGAACATAAAGTGTAGACGCCAGTAGTGGTAAAACGATCGGAGGCGCTACAGGAAGGAATCAGATTGACTGCGACGAGCAGACATGGATACCCACCCAGCGAGATCAACTTCTCGAAGTCTGCTGACCTCGCAAGCGAGAGAGGGCACAGATTCATCCGTTATGGCATCGTCATTATGACCCAAATATAAGCATTCTAATGAAGCGAAGCTACTGCAGACCAACACGGTCGCCGCGGAGAGCCCCGGTAGACTTCTAAGGTTAACATATCTGGGCCAACAGGGTATCCCACGATGAGTTGATTAGGTACTTTATGCTCTGTAAGGACGACAACGCCATGGCAGCGTCATCGACGGCCCTCGGGACTCGACCGGCCTCTAAGGTGAGATGGTCCAAAGTGCATCGGCAAGAGATGAGAAGGGCCGTTAGAAATGGGGCTGTGAAATAGGTTGAACTGAGCACTCCACTGCGCACAATAGTCAACCCTCACAGGTGGCTCACGCGAGGTTGACGTCTCGTAATGCACTCAAGGCTAATGGTAAGTCCCGTGCGAGGGAGTCGAACACCGCGGCCGACAGAACTCGATGACAGCCACTCAGATCGAGCTTGACCAAGGGCTGGTTGATTGAGTAGAACAGTGCCTAGCAATGATCCATCCCATGTGGCCGTGGATAGCAACTGGGGAAGATGTGTCTGAGTGTCACACATCACTCGGTGGAGTAGGGAGAGTGTATTTTCTGCTTCGTTTCTCTCGTTAATCGGTTGTGTATAAGGCGAATCTCTGGGAAAACATTTACAACAGCAATCTGTTACTGCAAATGCCCTTTGGGTGCACTGGTACCAGTTTCACAACAATGGGGGAAATGTTCCTAATGTGATGACATTTACATGGGAAACTGTTTGAAGAATGTGTTCCTAGCCATAGGTGGAAAATTGAAAATGGGTTTCCACCGGGAACATTGGAGTTTCACCCGTTTTACGCGAAGTGGCGTAAAACTCGGTAAAAAACACGATATTCGCGGTATGCTATAGTCGCTAAATATGTTTTTCACCAGTCACTGGTGAAAAACACTGTGTTTTTCATATCACTAGGGTGAAACTCCATTGCAGGTTCCTGGTTGATTCCCCGACAGAAACCTCTACTTTTTCTCTCAGCAAGAGTGCTCGATTACGCATGAAATTTATCAGCACTTCATGAAAGGATTGAACAACCTAGCGACTTGACGTAGGTGTTGCAAGCTTGGTCTACTGGTTCAAGCTGACGTACATCATATCACATTCCAATGATGTCGTCATTGTCAATTCCCTCTAAGGTGGCCGAGACTGTTGACGACTACCATCTCACTAAGCTGTACTGTGTCTGCCGTTTGTGTTTCGCAAGAGTCAAACTTGGGCGTCGTCAGACCAAGAGGCCTCCCCCCAGTGAACTGCAATGTCAGCGAGCTTTGAGGTTCTACGGCATCGATTTCCAACAAGAACTCGGTAAGCTCCAGCTCCCCAAAGTCCTCTGCAGCACGTGTGCTTCCCGGTTGGGCGACTTTGAGAGAGGTACGGTTGATCATGGAAAATGGTATAAGACGAAGTCACATCATTATGATGGCTCCGCGAAGACTCGCGATTCTGTAAGTGTGCAAGTTTCCGTGATGTGCTCTACGATCAAGCGATGCAGAGTGTGCTGCATTGCCGGTCAGTTCGTGCCTAACGCTATTCAGCGATTGCAATTGAATCTCCCAAAGCCTGGAAGGCCCCGGGAGTACTTCTCCCATGCCCTTTCGCTTGGTGGGGAGGCAGAGGATAATAAGGGGCGTTGTAAAAAAGCCCTCAAACGGTCCTCGACAGCAGAGAAGGAACCCCGTGTGGTGACGCTTGAGGAAGCCTTGGGGAAGGATGGTGGTTCACGGCCGTCATTTTCGCCCATTGGTGAAGTATTGAACTCACCAGAACAATGAGGAGCATCGCTCGTCAAGAAGGAAGTGGAAATGCATCAGTGATAGTGTCCGCAGGTATAATGGTTTCTTGGTATATACCTTAACCGTTAGAATCACTTGATGGAGTTTTGTGTTATGAAAGTGACTTTAACACTGTTCGCGGAACGAATTCTCACGCATGTCAACAATGACAGAAATTTGATGCTCCACGAGTTGAAAAATGGTGAATTCTTAGCCACGGAAGAAACTCCGTTTAGAAAGCGACTTCAAATGGGTAATTCGATTGTCGTCCTCATTCACAAAAACATTTTGAGAAACTTATGATACGAAAATCGAGTTATGAATATGAATGTATGAGGTCTCACCGTGTCTGCCGATAGTGGAGTACTACGCCCTAGTGCCTCGTCAAGGGGAGGACAGGACGGCCGAGTTCGACCCGACGATGTCTGTGTACTGAGCACCTGCTTGAAAGTAGCACGATCCTAGAATTGGCATCCCAAGATTAAGCACTCATTGATGGAAGGCAGTGTGGGAAAATATGCACATGGGCAACTCCATGTGTTGGTGACAAAGTAAAAATTTTGGGAAATTCTCGTTGGTTTCGATAAAGCCAGGTTCGTGTGTGAGCTCATGAGATAAGTGAGAAAACTGCTTAGCTCAGCTGAGGAACGCGAACATGAATTCCAACACTGTTGGGGGGGGGGGGGGGGGTGGGAGAAATCCGGGAAATGCTCAGTCTATACACGCCCAACCTCACCGGGGCCGTCCCCTCAACCTCCTGCCGTGACTGATCGTGATAAAGAAGTCGACCATCTCCACGAGTCTCCAGCAACTGGTCCTTCTTCCCCCTGGCCCAGTCTCGGAGGGGCAACAGCGTGCCGCTGTAGTTCATCGTTTCAAACCTGACCGAATGCACCGTTCTCCTCAGTTATTAATACAAACATCTCACCTCTCTGGATGAGGTCCTCGATATTTTGAAAAGTATTCCTTCTCCCCTGTGAGTGAACTAAGCATGACCACTATGACTACACTAAATCTGAGCCCACGAGTCGGCAACATTCGGAGAGAGCTGATACGACAGCTGTCGGAGAGCGACAATGTGAGAATAGAACCTCCGAATTTCATCCCAGTAGTTTCCTACCCAATATGAGCGAACATACCCCAACCTACTGCTCTGGGCAAAAAGGATATTCACATACCACGCCATCCGCAACTCTCCCTGAATTGTTCATAATGGCCTCATACTACTAATCACAACATGAGAGCCTTTTTACCCCGCAAGGCAATTACTACTTATTACGAGGAGCCCCACCTCCCAACGACTTATAACACAATCGAAGAGGCAACGATGGAGACACTAGTATTATTATTATTATCAGCAATAGCTACGCCTGAGTACAGAGGTGAGAAAAAAAAGATAGCACTTCAGGTGAAGATAGTCTATACTTAGCAGAAAAATATATTAGCACTGACCACGAACACAATAATACACTTGCACTATTAGGAACAACAACGACAACTACAGCAAGCTGATGACCCATTCGGTACATGCAGCAGCTGAGGAGAGATCAATAATGAGCGTGAATACGGGTAGAAAGAATAACACCATCAACTGTGGTATTCACCACTCCCGACGACGTGATAAACACTTATGCCCAACGCTCTGCCGGACTCGAGCCGGCGTAGGCTCATCGAAGATTTCATCCCCAGCCGGGCCAAGGTCCAGTAAGGGTACTGATACCGACTTGAGGAAGGGGGAGGAGGACGAGGAGGAGGACTTCACACATAGTGGTGGTGGGGTAGCGACGAACTCCTGCAAAATCTAAGCTGTGCGCAAACAGGCGAATCTTTGCTACCTCTCCACGACTATAATAATATCTCCCAGAGATCTCAGGTGGTGGCAAGGGAACTCCAACCCTGGGGAGCACGACTGGCCCAGGGTATGCAGGAGGAGAGTACCTAAATCAACAATCTCACTACGGACTGCCCCCCCCCTACATATTGGGCAGCTCGGACCGAGATGTCGGGCTCGGGGTTAGAACCTGCGACCACACATAGGATAAGAGTGTGAGGGAGAAGGCGCACTACAGGAGCATAAGAGGAACGTGAAGAGGTGACAGCCGAGCCCTGTGGGGTCATGCTTTGAGGGTAACCCATAACACTGCAGCTGCTACCCCGGCCATACTCACTAGCTGGGTAGTACGAAGCAGTGGGGGCCATACGACGATTACCTCTGAGTAAAAAAACCCGTGAGTCTCCGAGCGATTACACCACACCAACTCCGAGCCATGAATTCTTTACCATACTTCTCACTATTCTCATTTGGTATGCCTATCTACTGAACACGTTCGAGAGGCACCAAGAGATCTCCCGTATAAACGCGACCATTTCAGACAATAACAACTGTTCAGTGGAGTTTCACCCGTTTTATGTGAAGTGGAGTATTACTCTGTGAATAACGCGATGATCGAACTATGCACTAGTCGTGGAACATATTTTTACTAGTGTTTTTCATATCACTAGGGTGGTGAAACTCCAGTGTATATACCTATTACAACTGTAGACACTACCTCCATCTCGAATACGCTTTGTTATTTTTATAATATAAGTGCTAATATAAACCTATAAAATGATAACAGATATACGCCAACTAGATAACTAATATATATTCCTATCACCGTTTAATAAGGCTGACATCAAAGTAACATAATATTGGAGTTTCACGACCGTGATATGAAAAACACTAGTGAAAACATATTTCACGATGAATGCATATCACCGCGAATATCGCCTTTTTCACACTTCACGTAATACGGGTCGTGAAACTCCATTAAATATAATAAACTACAATTCACTTTTATTAACCTACTATATTTCCTCACTAGTGGAATGCCAAGCCAAGCCTCACCTAACTAGCTGCCTCTTTTTTTGCAGGTCATAGAGTTTAGTCAGGGGCGCCACATCCGCAGCAGTCGCCGTACTACTCACAGACCTCTTACTCGAAGAAACATGAGGATCTGACTCTGCCTTAGTCATTGTAGATAAGAACAGAATATATACACTATAATCTACTAAGAAGGATACCTCATAAGGATACCCAACGGAACAGATACGACTATGATACCCTGGCCTAGAAGGAAAGCCAGAGTTATATCATAGCAGTCACTTAGCAACGCCTAACGTGAGTCACAAGCATGGCGTTCATTAACTCATTCCTATGAAGACTTTCCATCCCAATAACAACAAGACGAGGTGCATAGGCAGATATTGTTTTTTATTAGTAATAGTATTACCCAATAAATGGTTACTTGGACTCCTCCTATGCAAGCAAGAGAGCGTAGTCATAGTAGTAGTGATAATTTACAGGAGAGAAAAAGTAAAAATGCAACAGTAGCAGCAGTAGCAGCAACGTACACGTATCGTTTTGATGTGACAACAACTTCAACAGCAGCGAGCCTATCTTCGTCTGTGAACAACAGGCGATAGAGACATATGCCTCGACCACCTAACCCTTCCCAGAGGCGAGGAGCCATCCTTCCTAGGCCCCGCCACCACCGCCTGCGGCGCTCGTCCCTGTAGTCTTCGTCGACGCGTCTTCACCAGTGGGGACACACTACACCTCTCCTCCTCTTCTTCCTCTTCACCACTACCACTACTGCCAGCGGCACTCACATCTGACCCCGTCGTTGAACTGACCGTTGATGCTGAGGATCTTGGGCTCAGGCTAACTCTGACAAGAAAGCATATCATCAATACTACAGGTCTACTCAACAGCGCCCTAATACTCTATATACGGCCACTTCGCTCTTCTGCCTTCCCTCTGGCCTCCCCAACGCGCCTTATTGTATTCACCACTGCTGCTGTTATCATCGTTACCGACTGGTACTCGTCGTCGAGACTGCTGCTCCTCTCCTCCCATGCTGATCTCCATCGGGATTTCCCTCGTGCCTTCATACACGTCCAAGGGCGATGGCGGCTTAGAAGAATACAGCACCATCATCAGCACATAGGCCAGTAACAGGCTGAACAGGAAAAAAACAGTTAATTCCATACCACTCCTCTGGTATTTCCTACCATTGCGATGCCACTGTCAAATAATACAGTGGCAGACCCCAGCTGCCGGCCCCCACTGTGAGTGAAAGCACCATAGAAACGACCATGAGGGCACCACCAGCCTGCCGTACTACCTGTCGGTTCACTCTTGTCGACATACACAAAAGCACCGCGCCATCACTACTGGCCATACTCCACATAGATAAGGCCAACACCAAGGGCAATAGGGCGGTAACAGCACCATCTAGTACAGCCCAACTATCAGCTACGCCCGGCATAAGGGGGTTCACCCCAACCATCTCGTG
>NW_003206658.1:53929-56429 GCF_000006405.1 Perkinsus marinus ATCC 50983 | reverse complement strand
TTACCCCTAAAACGACGAGTCCACAGGCTAGCATGAACTCCACAAGAACCGGACCCACCTTTTCCTTCAGCGGTATCGTGATGCTCGCGCCACCGAAGTCCTCCCCAGCCATCACAGAAAGGACTTCCTCCACCTTAGCCGTGTCGAACCTCGAGTATCTTTCACGAGCGCAGCGGGAAGATTTTCAACTTACGCCCTGAAAAAT
This sequence comes from Perkinsus marinus ATCC 50983, assembly GCF_000006405.1. Classification (NCBI taxonomy): domain Eukaryota; phylum Perkinsozoa; order Perkinsida; family Perkinsidae; genus Perkinsus; species Perkinsus marinus. The sequence goes on along the minus strand of NW_003206658.1, from coordinate 56,224 downwards.
ACAGTACGTCGCTTACTCGTGAGGCAATCCGAATGTCTTGAAAATGTGGTTATGGAGGGCCGGCGAGGGAGACTTCGTTACAGGACTTCCAAATACGAAATACCTGGAGGAGACACTTTCCTCACGAAATTTTTTCTCGGACGATTCCGAAAATTATGAATTTCCCGTCAGTTAGTGTTTCTGGCATAAATTTAGCAAACAGTGGAGTTTCACCCGTAAAACGCGAACTGGCATTTTACGCCTGCGAAATGCGAATTTCGCGACGTGAAATGTGAAATGTGATTTTCACCAGTGTTTTTCATATCACGGGTGAAACTCCAGTGATGCCCAGTAATATACCAAAGTAACAAAGGTCATGCCAGTAACCACCCACCTCCTAGCCGTTTTCTCAGCGACGCCCATTCCGATGTTCAAGGCCTCTCGCATGCTCTTTAGTTCCATCAGTGATAGCTGACCAGGAGCTGCTGCCTTCATCGCTGGGTGCCGAACTGGCGTCCAGTAGGGATTCATTATCTACCACAATAACAACAACATTTGTATATCACCATAATACGCATTAACTCACTCTCGAGATCACACCGCGTGGGCCCATGCACAGCCCTACTAACGGCTTAGAAGTCCCTTGAAGCTTCTCTTCCTGAGGGAGGAAGTCCGCCAGAAAGGCGCATCATCACGACTCACCTGTACAGCAGTTATCAGAGTTGCATCCGACTCAGAAGAGGCAGTGAACACGACCTTACCGACGGCTGACCACCATGGCTGAAGCACCTACAACAACCACAGTTGACCAAAAAGAACAATGTGATAGTAGCACTAAAGTAAAGAGACTAGCATTACTGTGTATATTCGCTAGTCTCCTCACACTATGTGGTTGTGATGATATTCCGCATATTGTTATAACAACAGTAATTGTTCTCTATCTCACTATAACAACAAAAGTTGTTGCCAACAACAACAATCCTACCTCATCAAAGCTCGACAGACCTCAAGTCGTCCTCCTGTAGGAGGCCTTAGGAAATGCCGACTAGCCACGTAGCCAACACCAATCACAGGGGCCGGGAAGGAAGACTCTGAGCATCGGCTAATCTCGATATCAACATATGATATACAACAAGATCGAGAAACCTGAAAACCATCAAAGAGTTATTCACCGCGGCAAACCATACACCAGTGCTGGAATAAAGCGCTAAATATAATTTCTACACTAACTATACAAGTTCATATACGGATTACATTAGAAGTGTACAGAAACCAATGAGGATTTCGCACTAACTCACAATTTCCATATTGTTACCAACACACGTAGTTGCCCATGTGCATATGCTCCCACACCGCCACACACCGGAACCTTACTCGCTTAACGAAGTCCCAATACAGTTCATCACTCTCATCAAACTGGCCGCCTTCAGAGGAACTCCGCAATGTAGCAATGACAGGCAACTTCCCAGCCGCTGTAGACGCATACCTTAAAACGACAACCCATTCTCACTAGCTATCTCGAGCTCCTAGCCTTACTGTAACTGTCGTATACAGTCTCCAGGGTCCTTCAACAGGTCAAGTCTGACCTCAACTGCTGAAGTGCCGTCCAAGTCACCATCCCTACAAGTAACTCCCTCGTAGGTTGGCAGCGTCAAACAAGTAAAAGTGCCTACAACAATATATATGTTTATATTATATATAATGAGATATTAATGGAGTTTCACCACCCTAGTGATATGAAAGCGATTGATCAATGTAAACTATTTCCACGGGGAACTGGAGGAACCTAATAAAGGGGCGTTGTTGAAGCCAACAGGTAGTCGTCGGCCTCGTACCGCGATAGTGCTACGATGGGTAGCTGGTCGGCCTCCCTATACATAGGGTCTACCTCTGTCGCACAGTATTGGTCAATAGTAGGGTACTCAGGACTGAGGAAGGGTGCATACTCCTCACGGTGGAGCTTCAGCACGGAACTCGATAGGCATCTGGAAGGACCCATCACAACTCTTCACTGTGGCGACTCATACCTCAAGAAGGTGACTATATAAGCGTCGTTGTCACTGCTGATTTCGCCAGCTGCCGTAGTTCCAGTGTCATCAAGTTTGTCAATCTCCTCCAAGAAAGCTTCCATGAAGTCCTCCACGGTGAATCTGAGGAATTCTGTCAGCACCAACAACAAAACTTTCAGCAAAGCACTTCGGGTAGCCGGCCGCCTCGCAACATTGTAGACCTTCTTTCGAGACTAATGTCCGGAACCTAGCGACAGTGTTGTGTTGTCAGCAGTGTTTGTTGTCCGTGGTCCTTGATGATCTGAGG
>NW_003206658.1:52484-53829 GCF_000006405.1 Perkinsus marinus ATCC 50983 | reverse complement strand
TTTCGCGACGTGGAATGTGAAATGTGATTTTCACCAGTGTTTTTCATATCACGGGTGAAACTCCAGTGATACTCCGTGATATACTAAAAGTAACAACGGCCATGCCAGTAACCACCCACCTCCTAGCCGTCTTCTCAGCGACGCCCATTCCGATGTTCAAGGCCTCTCGCATGCTCTTTAGTTCCCCCAGTGATAGCTGACCAGGAGCTGCTGCCTTCATCGCTGGGTGCCGAACTGGCGTCCAGTAGGGATTCATGATCTACCCCAATAACAACAACATGTGTATAACACCATAATAGGCATTAACTCACTCTCGAGATCACACCGCGTGGGCCCATGCACAGCCCTACGGATGGCTTAGAAGTCCCTTGGAGCTTCTCCTCCTGAGGGAGGAAGTCAGCCAGAAAGACGTATCATCACGACTCACCTGTACAGCAGTTATCAGACTTGCATCAGACTCCGAAGAGGCAGTGAACACGACCTTACCGACGGCTGACCACCATGGTTGAAGCACCTACAATAACCACGATTGACCAAAAAGAACAACGTGGTGTTATTCCACATATTACTATAGTAAGGTGACTAGCATTACTGTGTATATTCGCTAGTCCCACACTATAGTAATATGTGAAATACCATCACAACAAGTTCTATATTTCGCATAATGACATAATAACAGTTATCTGTCTTACTATAGCAACAAAAGTTGTTGCCAACAACAACAACCGTACCTCATCAAAAGCTCGACAGACCTCTATTCGTCCTCCTGTAGGAGGCCTTAGGAAATGCCGACTAGCCACGTAGCCAACACCAGTAACAGGGGCCGGGAAGGAAGACTCTGAGCATCGGCTAACCTCGATATCAACATATGATATACAACAAGATCGAGAAACCTGAAAACCATCAACGAGTTAATCACCGCGGCAGACCATACACCAGTGCTGGAATAAAGTGCTAAATATAATTTCTACACTAACTATACAAGTTCATATACGGATTACATTAGAAGTGTACAGAAACCAATGAGGATTTCGCACTAACTCACAATTTCCATATTGTTACCAACACACGTAGTTGCCCATGTGCATATGCTCCCACACCGCCACACACCGGAACCTTACTCGCTTAACGAAGTCCCAATACAGTTCATCACTCTCATCAAACTGGCCGCCTTCAGAGGAACTCCGCAATGTAGCAATGACAGGCAACTTCCCAGCCGCTGTAGACGCATACCTTAAAAACGACAACCCATTCTCACTAGCTATCTCGAGCTCCTAGCCTTACTGTAACTGTCGTATACAGTCTCCAGGGTCCTTCAACAGGTCAAGTCTGACCTCAACTGCTG
>NW_003206658.1:48665-52384 GCF_000006405.1 Perkinsus marinus ATCC 50983 | reverse complement strand
CTATATACGATTATACATATACATACTGTATAGGATTATTACTAAACATAATATACAATGTTCCAGTAGTATATACTATAAACTTATAGATTTACGGTGAAGAGCACTAACACCGATACCCTCAGCGATGCGCTCACTATATTTTTCTGGTAGAGGCGGTCGGCCCTCCTCCCCAAGACGATCAAGGCGATTCAGCCAAGACTGGAGGATCCTTACTGCCATAGACCGACATGAAGCAACATGAGCTGGCAACTGCTCCACAGCAGCTGGTCGGCGAGGAAGATGAACCTACCACTCCAATTTCAACTCGTCTGAGAAGTGAGGAAGTCCCTACCTCGTATTTGCTCGCCTCAGCGAATTTATCCCTTCGCCGTCTGTATACGTCCTCAACAGGCTCGCCATACGCGGGCTTACCGTCCGGCCCCGTATTAGCTGCCTGATAACAGAGACGTTGGGTTTTCACGAGATATTCACTGGAGTTCCACCCTAGTGATATTAAAACACTAGTGAAAAACATATCACCGCGAATATCGCATTTTTCACGGAGTATCATGCCACTTCACGTAAAACAAATGGTGAAACTCCATTATCTTTCATTTATAGATGTTTTTACTTTGATGATATATCGAGCTTTCAATTTTTCTATATCACAGCACTCCTCATACCACGCAGATGGTAGCTGTGAACTCAGCAGCTCCGAAATGGGAGGCCAAGCCAGGAGTACGTGTATAGGATATATCTACTGGAGTTTCACCCGTTTTACGTGAAGTAGCGTAAAACTCCGTGAAAAACGCGATATTTGCGCCTTGCAATAGTCGTGAAATATGTTTTTCTTTAGTGTTTTTCATATCACTAGGGTGGAACTCCATTACTTATGATTATATAGTCCTATTCAGATAGTATATAAACACCCACAGTGGGTTTTCAGAAATATCACTCGGTCGCGGCGCTCGCAGCTGACGATCAAAATCATTTACTGTAGTGATGAACTCATCATACAATTCATGTATTGGAGTTTCACCCGTTCACCGCGGAGTTCCGTGAAGTAAACAGACGTATACACGATTGTTCTCCCGAAATTTGTATTTCGTATCACTAGTGAAACTCCATTAAACCAACGCATAATTTTCACTTGGACAAAATAGCCTATGGGACCTACCACAACATCGTCTTCATCCATTCTCAGCCACACAACATAGCGCTGTTGCCCAAGAATGCTCACAGCTTGCGGCATTTCTACTATACCGCCACCACAAGAGATAATACAACGCTCCTCCTCACCTGATGAGAATACCCTCAGCCCTCCCCCCCCTGTGGGTCGAGCCACGCTCACCTTGTAAAACTGACTGCAGTAGCTGCACTTCTACTCGACGGAATTCTTTCCATCCTTTTTCCTTCACAAACTGCGACAGCGTCACGCCGAGGCTCCTTCTCCAACTCAGCGTCCATGTCCAGAAACCTCCAGCCAAGGCAGATGCCAATTCGCGGCCTAAAATAATATCAACAGTATCATCAGCCGCCTATGAAACAATTACAACACGAATTTAATCACAAGTAGAATCTGTTAGAAAAGAAGTTCCCATGATACAAACTTTGTTTACTCAACAAACTCGTGATATTATAACCAAGCATAATATAATATATAACAGTACAGTTCCAGCCGTTTTACGTGGAGTGGCGTAATACTCCGCGAAAAACGCGAAAGTCGCGATATGTAATAGTCGTGAAATATATTTCTCACTAGTTTTTTTCATATCACTAGGGCGGTGAAACTCCAATGTTATCATATATGGACTTTATAATCACTATATAATAACTCATATTTCACGACTCCTACATATCACCGCGAATATCCGGTTTTTCACTTGTTATTACATCGAGTGAGTCGAAGCTACTCCACGCCCCCCTACCTATACTGGTCTTCCCACAGTTCCTCATACCAATGAGGAACACCTTCCTCGGTGGTGAGAGTCCCCCAGCCCCATCCATCGCCACATCGTCATAGCCACCTTCACATCGATTCTCATCGGGGGCTGCCGACACTGGTGTAATGCCCAACTGTAGCTCGAGGACCTGCACGCACAGCCCTTCATCTTCTACCAAGTGAGCAACACCCACATGTGAGTAGTAATGCGATACTACTGATATCAGGTTTATATATGAAAAATGATATCCGTATGATACAACCGATTGATATGATATTCGCATCTATTTGAGGGGTGCCATACAAATCGTATGATACCCTCAAATAGATGGCTTATCCAATATAACAATATCATACGAGGGAAGCTGTGCTGCAACAAATGTTCGCTTTCCTCACCTGGGCTCAGGAGTTTCCTTTCTAACTATAACAGTCTATATACGAACTTTGGTAGAAATACCGTATACAATCATATTCAGAGAGTTCCTATACAAAATTTCCGGTTGTTATGAGCAGTGGTTAAAAAGTTGATGCTGTCACACGAAATCGGATCCTCTTTAAATTGCGCGTACTATACTTCTAACGTAATTCGTATATAAACTCGTATATAAACTCGTATATAAACTCGTATATAAACTCATATAAAAACTCGTATATAAACTCGTATAGAAACTCGTATAGAAGCTATGGTTCTTATACTTGGCATCCAAAAACCAACAAGACCTCTGAATTTTCTCAGAATTTCCATACACATTTCATCAACACATGTAGTTGATGACATATGTGTACTCCCCAAACTATCAGCACTCAGTTTACGTGAAGTGGCGTAAAACCCTGTGAAAAATATTCCGACATTCGTGATGATATGCAGTAGTCGTGAAATGTGTTTTTCATATCACTAGGGTGAAACTCAACGACCGAGCGACCGCTGCTTACATCCCAGAAATCCGAGAAAGTCTTTTCCACGCACCTCGGCTGACTAATGCATACCATTTCTGGTGGGAATCTGCAACACACTATGGCGTACCACACTACACTACGAAAATATCGGCGTGAAAAATTATAAAATTACTACACTGGAGTTTCACGGGTGGCCGTGATATGAAAAACACTAATGAAAACCACATATTATCCGACTACTGCATATCACCCCGAATATCGCGTTTTTTCACTGAGTTTTACGCCATTTACCGTTATACGGGTCGTGAAACTCCAATGTTATTCCCTGCAAACGATTAACATTAACAACATTACATTATGGAAACTTCACCCTAGTGATATGAAAAACACTAGTGAAAAACACATTTCACGACTGCTGCATATCACCGCGAATATCGCATTTTCCAGCCACTTCACGTGAAACGGTTGAAACTCCATAAATACGCCGATTTCAAAATTTACTATACAGGGTAAACTACTGACCTCGTGGCGAGCACAGCAATCGCCATCGCCACCCTATGGTCGTCGTGGCTGTCTGTAGTCACCGACTGCAGTCCATCAACGACAGGCGAGCCTCCGTGTATGACGAGACCATCCGGACGCTCCTCAGCCACTTTAGAGTGGAAACACCTACCACTAGGCATGACCGCGCGCCACGAAATTGTACAGCCATTTTCTCACAAATTAATATTCTCAGCCATCGCTGCTATTCGATCACACTCCTTTACTCGCTGGTTGGCCACGTTTGTAATACAACTCTCGCCCTACAAGAAACCACGAAATCATCCAGGGGGGCCCGAGGGGAACTCATTTTCAATTTTCCACGTATGGCTAGGAACACATTCTTCAATCAGTTCCC
>NW_003206658.1:36872-48565 GCF_000006405.1 Perkinsus marinus ATCC 50983 | reverse complement strand
GTGGGATGTATGCACATGGCCAGCTACATGTGTTGCTGGGAATGTGGAAATTCTGAAGTAGCGGATACTTCTACCCAAAATCGTCTGGATTTTCAAAATGTAGTGAGGAAATTTGCTAGCTGAGTTGAGGAAACCAAACACATACTCCCACACTGGTCGTGATCTCTTGAGCGAGCGATTATATCGCTACTGTATGATAGCATCGATAAATACTCATGCCTTAAATAAAACGATTGCATCGCTATCATTGCAGTTGTACTTTTTAACCACAGTTCACTTCCAAGTGATGGTAGCATTGACTTCAACTCACCCTTGACTGTAGTCCAACCCTCCTCGTGCCTCTCCACCTGGCATCCCATCGGTTTCAGAATCTTCGACACAAAAAGTGTCTCCCCTTGCACAGGCCGACTCCCCAAACTCTGGTACGGCAAATTCACAGTAATCTCGCAACCTGACCGCAAGCCTCTCATATAGGCAGACCCCTAGACGCCCTTCACACCCACCGGTAGCAGCAGCAATGGCCAGAGGGTAACTCGCGGCTGAGGCGTCAGCCTCCACCCTATACGTGCCTATCAAAGATCCCCTACACAGCGTGGAAATATATGATCGATTTCCTCAACTGAGCTCGTGAATTTCCTTACTACTTTATAAAGATCCACACGATATTTTGGCTAGAACTGTATAATAGCCAAAGAAAATTCCCAAAAATTTCCCCACAATTTCCATATTTTCACCAACACATCTAGTTGACCATATGCATATCTTTCCACACCGCTTACCAGGTGCCACCAGCTTCTGGCCAGCAGCTACCTTATAGTAGAGACGACCATCCGAGTCAGTCTCTGGGAGTGCCTTAACCCCAAACTCCTCCATCACTCGACATGTCATGTCTATATAGGGCTGCGACACTGCCTGACGACGGCAACAGTAATAAGGAGATTCCACTGCGTATTAACATTTCATGTTTATAACCACATAGGGCCATATATATAGATTGGAGTTCCACCCGTGATATGAAAAACACTAGTAAGAACACATTTCACTTCCGCGAAAAAACACATGTGAGCAGTGGATAACGCGAAAAACACGTGCAGTGCCGTGAAAACTTCACGTGAAACGGGATGGCGTTTCTGGTGTGATTTGCGAAGCATTTTCAATTCACTTAACATATCGCGAATATCGCGTTCTTCACAAAGTGTATTACGTCACTTCACGTGAAACGGGAGTGAAACTCCATTATTATCACCGTTATATCTCATTGTTGAATATTTATCATTTTTACCATAATCCCTGTATGCCACTATAATGTCAATGATATATACAACGGAGGTTCACCCGTATCACATGAAGTGGCGTAAAACTCGGTGAAAAACGCGATATTCGCGGCCTGCAGTAGTCGTGAAGTATGTTTTTCACTAGTGTTTTTCATATCACTAGGGTGGTGAAACTCCACTATCGTAATAAGGAAAAAATAGACCCACCTTGCCCCCGCGAGTGTCCTCCAACCGCAGAGTAAACCCCTCCTCCTCCCCTCCCCTAGCCAAACTTGACACCAACAGCATTCCCGACACGAACTGGGATGAGACCTGAGTTACATTCACATTAAGATGGAGTTTCATATTGCGTTTTCGTAGTTTTTTAGTTTCACATTGAGTTTTCACATGGGATGTTACATATTAAGATGAAGTTACGGAACTCGAGCTGTTGATGTGATTTCGAGTATTTTTATACTAAAAAATATATGCATAATACCAATATGTCTGCATACTTTGGCAGAATAATAAACTACGCTCTTCCCAAATAGTATGTATATCTCATCGATAAACAGAGTTACGTTACGGCTCACTCTTACAGTTACGAGTCAAGCCCCGTACCGTGAAATCACGGCGCCGTAACGGGTTGCAAAACGAGGATTGATCATTCAAGTCGCTAAATCTATTTCATGTGAATGCGAATCCGTAGATGAGGCCAGCCTGGGAGTAAAACGGACGGAATTTGCAAAGGAGACGAGTGGTAAATGCAAAACCGAATAATACTCTCTCAACGGTTCGGTTGAATCCGAGCCACACAAAAAATGAGTTTAACAACTATTTGAGCTAACGTGGAGTGCATTACAACAAATCTTTCGCCAAAATTCTAAAAAAGCAGTTCAGCATCAACCGTAGAGTCGTAAGGCCTTTCCGTAACCCGTAAACTGCTAACGTTACGCACACCGTAAGGTGAACTGTAAAAAGGCGTTACGCTGCCCATCTATACTATATCTCTGGTACAATTTTTCTGAGAAATTATTTCAACGAACTAACAGGCCCACAGCAAATACGCCTCATATAATTTCCTCGATAATAACCTCACCTTGCTGGACAGATCTACCGTCCCACAGGGGAAACCAGAGGAGGTCTGAGAGCCTTCCGAGGCATCAGCAACAGACCTCTTCCGAGCCTTGGTGATCTTCAAGGGCAAACAACCTAACACATGTTACTATGGTGAAGACCTCTGCCAAGGAGGCCGCCGCTACCTTGTGTCGGACCAACATAGTCAACCCTGACCCCTTTGAAAGCTCGTTGCATGCAGTTCACCAAGTCTTCAACTGGCCGAACCTAACCAGAATATAAAACGACACATAGTTACTTCCTATTAAAGAATGTTGCTAATATCGACTAAGTAGACTTCAACTTACTCATATGCAAATACTAAATAAGGATATATTATCAGACACTTCAATATTGTTAATAAGGACTGTTAATAAGGACGTTGACAACCATTTTTATGTTGTTCACTACAAGTGTTTCCAATTCACTTCATACCGCGAATATCGCCTTTTCCACATAGAGTGTTACGCCGCTTCACATAAAACGCGTGAAACTCCAGTGTATTATACTGTATACTAAAAACAATTATACAATCATGTCTATATGCCCTGTTATTTACTGGTTAATCCATAATATATTATCTCTAAATACCACACTTGTTCGAACATCCCTCATCCCATAAGAAGTAACCCCTTACTCTCATCCTCTCATTGCCGTCCACCACTACTGCTGCTGACGGGTCCTTACAAGTAGCCACCAAATACCCCAACAACGGCGTGATAAACCTATCGTATAGCATCCCGAAATAGACTCACAAACACGTCCTACCTCGCAACAGTCCCAGCGTTTTCCACCCACACAGTGGTGACACCCGCCTTAGCCGTATCGTGCAATAACGTCAAGGAACCTCCAGGACATCTCAGCTCCACATTGAGACCAGACTCTGCAACAAAAGAAGACGGAATGGCCAGCAGTCGAGTCTCGGCCCACCTGGACCTTCCGAGAGGTACTTCACGTCTACTCCCAACTTGGACAAGGCAGCCAGCATCACCCTGATGTCCTCAGATGGGGTAAGGTTGAAGACCTTAAACTCATTCTATTTTACTCGAGACTATTTATTACTACACCATTTCGATTCACCGAATTTATGATAATTTTATCACTTTTTTTTCGGAAAAAAATAATTTCCACCGACCATGTTTCGACGATTTCTACTGTAAAAACATGCAAACTTCTATTAATAAAGTCATTTCTAGTAACACCATAGAGATGTACTATAGGCCACTTCGGACCTCATTCGAGCTAAGTGATAAAGACAATACCTATTTCGAGACCGCACCAAAAATTCCGCGTAATCATTGAACCACACCGACTCCTATCAATGACGTTCAGTGCGGAACATGGTCAACTACATGTGTTGATGAAAATCGCGGGAAAATTTTATTAGTTTCTATACGTTTCTACCCGAACTTCCATAATCTGTGATGAAACTTTCCAACTCAGCTGAGGAAAGCGAGCCTATATTCCCTCCAAGATGACGCTAATACGGAGTCACTGCATGCCAGTTCTCAACGACTCAAAGTGCTGGCATATATGTTCGGTTTTTTCAATTGAATTGAATCTCCACTAACTATACCAGTTTATACTCTTATTCGACTAGAACTGGTATAAAACCCAACAACGATCTCCCCGAATTTCCTCAGCATTTCCATATTCTCACCGACTCGCGTAGTTGATCATGTCTATCTTCCCTCACACTACAACAACTACTATCCCATCCCACGACCAGCCACTCACCCGACACTTTCCTCCAGGCTTTTCAGCCAGAGCTGCCAAGACCAGCGCCCTATTGGATATAGACTTCGAACCAGGGAGCTCCAAAACTCCACCACCCGATGGACCCAACTTCTGTCCAGACTTCACCAGCGCTGACCCCGAGATGGTCACCGCAGAAGACAAGACCTGAGACAACTCATTCATCAAGTTGAACCAGGAGTGGTATGAGACAAAAACTCCCTAACTTGGTTGTTTTAACCCGTGTAAAATCGTCCGATCATTTTTACCCGTTTGAGTATCCTATCAGGCACCGGCACCGTCCTACTGTCGCCCTCACACCTTCCTATGTCCCTCACATCAACAACATGTATCGCTCCGCCTGAACGGGGAACCACCAATAAGCGGTTATATCAAGTTCCGTTGGCCACCTCTATTTTTCTTATCGCGTTTCATACGCCTCATAAGCTCCTCTCGATTCTCCTCTGCACCAGGCGGCAGCACTGTGGGAAGATCACAGCACTTCAATACTTTCTCCAAACGTTGTACCTAGAGAGAATCTTAGGTTCATGCACGTAAGATACGGATTAGGTCCGACTCACGGCAACATTCGAAAGCTGCCCTTGAGCTCTCAGCGCCATGGCTTCGTAGACCATCCCAATCGATATACATTCCCCGTGATGTAGCCCCGTGACACCTGATAGAAACTCTATGTAGAAATACCAACAGAGAGACAAAAGAAAAGTAATAAAATATTCGAAATTAACTAAAAAGACAAAAAAGTAATGAAATTTTCGAAATAAAAAAGACTAAAAAAAGTAATAAAATATTCGAAATTCAATAAAGAGACTAAAGAAAAGAACTAAAACACCAGCAAGTAAATAAAAAGGCAAGAAAATTATGAGAAAAAAATTAATGATAAATAGACTATGAGATAAAATATTAAAAAATTGGATAACATAAACTCAATCATTTTTCCATGAAATGAATCCTCGCTTCTCGTCAACATCCAGAGGTCAACACGGTGAGTACACTCGCAACTCGGCATTGAAACTCCTCTTACCCATTCCCTCGATAGCATGGCCAACTGTATGCCCCCAGTTGAGCTCGTTTCGTAGGCCTTTGTCCCTCTCATCCTCCTCTACCACACTTCTTTTATAACTGTCAATAATAACATCACCACAATGATATTTCACGTCAAGTGGCGTAAAACGCGGTGAAAGGCAATAGTCGTAAAATATATATTTTTCACTAGTTTTTTCATATCACTAGGTTGGTGAAACTCCAGTGTTGCAATCAGCAACCTCACTTACTCAATTCCTGCAACAATCATATCCCTAAACTCATCATCATCTTGGACCAGCCCTTCAACGCCTTTGCTCGACAGTAGCGACTCGAGCTCCGCGAACAACTCCGGGCGAGCGCACATGCCAGCCTTGACGATCTCCGCAATACCAGAACGGACTTGGCGGACCTAATCTGAATCCATGCGCGGGGGCAGGTTATGAATCTTTGTACCGGTAGCGTATCAAGAAAGGCGATATCTGCCACCACGAGAATCGGTTGCCAGAAAGCACCTGAATAATCACAAACTACGTATATTGGTGAAATTTTCGGGAAATTTTCGGGAAATTCTTGACTAGTGAGGAAACTCCTGAGCTCAGGAAATCCAACATATATTCCAACACCATCGCAGTTCACCAACGGAAGAGATGCTCCCTCCAAAGCTCTATAAAAAAGAACTCGGATGAGGAAGGCCAAATCATAGGCTAGAGAACATAACAATATACAAAGTATAACAACAGAAATACCCTAGCGAATTCCATCTACATATATTTTTCGAGTAACGGGTCGTCGCAACAATTGCTTCTCATCCGTATATGCAGTAGAAGCTCTATAACGAGTAGATGCTCACCTATGAGGTTCTTGCCGAATTGTGTATCAACTGCAGTCTTGCCACCAACAGAGGAGTCTACCATGGACAACACTGTCGTTGGAACCTGCTCGTAAAAAAAGAAAATATAACAAAAATGTGAGAAAATATGCACATGGTCATGGAAATTTTTTTGAGAAAATTTTGGGAAATTCGAATTTTGGTTTCTGTATATAAATTCTCACATATAATGAGAAAATTCTTGAGAAAAAAGAGACGGAGTCACCTGAATGAATCTAATTCCTCTATAATAAGATGCTGCAACAAAACCGATGAGATCTCCTATAACACCGCCACCGAGGGCAACCAGGACCTGACATAAAACCATCGTGCTGATCCAGTGTGGGGGGAAATATGCACATGGTCAACTACATGTGTTGGTGATAGTATGAAAATTCCAAGAGGAAATTTTGGGGAAATTCTTATTGGTTTCTGTACACTCCTGAGGAGGGCGACCACATATCTCAACACTGCTTACCGCGCGACGATCAGCGCCTTTCCGTGATAAGAGATCTTCAATTTCGGCCTTCTGGTCTCGACATTTCGAAGCCTGCAAGACAGCACCTCGATGAGAGATGACGAATGGCAATGTTGTCCCCACCTCGCCACTGTGAATACACATAAGGTTCACATTATCACCGCCTACTATGGAAGCTAGAGCAACCTCGATGCTGGTCACCTACAACAGATGAAAAGAAAGATAATGGAGTTTCACCAGTTTTACGTGAAGTGGCGATATTCGCGGTAATATGCAGTAGTCGTGAAATATATTTTTCACCAGTGTTTTTCATATCATTAGGGTGTAAATCCATTATACCATGTATGGATAAAACATTGAGAAAAAATAGCATTGGAGTTTCACCCTAGTGATATGAAAATATATTTCACGACGAATGCATATCACCGCGGAATATTTCGCGTTTTCACAGAGTATTACGATGCCACTCCACGTAATACCGGTCGTGAAACTCTAATATAAAAACACAAAAACATACACATATGAAAATACGATATACATTCTCATGAAAAAGATCAATAAAAATACCACTATACCAAAAATAGAGCTAATTTTCAAACTAGATGGCGCTTCAAAATGCCCTCGGGCGATCGGTAAACCGCGGAGACTCTTATGATACGATCGGACGATCTATTCTCGGCAAGTAGAGTAGGATAGCAACAACATCCAGCAGTGTGGGAAGGAGATATGCACATGGTCACTTACATGTGTTGGTGGAAATATGAAAATTCTAAGGAAATTTTGGGAAACTATTTTTTCTACACTTCTAGTGAGGAAACTGACGAGCTCAGTTGAGGGAAGCAAGCATATTTTCTCGCACTAGAATTCACAGAGATAGTTTCGTAGAAGTGGAACAGCTCGAGTTTAGAAAGGATACTTACCAAAGCACTGTTGAGGCCCAGCAAATTAGCATCAACGAAAACGAAGAATTTAGTGACACGCTGCTTTTCCTCCTGAAAAAACACATCTGCATAAACAAGTGATATTTGTTTTCTTACTGTGCAAACTTCCGAGACAAGTTCCTTGAATAACGGTGAAGTGCATATGCCTCGACCAACGACTACATCGTATCTTCACACAAGTGCCTTTTCTGTTCCGACCGGTTTGCCGTCATCACTCACCTCCCACCCTTGGTATTCACTTTAACAGTACGCAGTGGAACTCCTTCACGAGTTGACGCAACTACTGACGACGACATGAAGTAAAACTGACGAAAAAAATTGCAAACAGTTGAGTTCCAGAATCTCCAAGTGAGCTTCTATTAGAGCTATGAAACCTTCCAACAGAGTGGTAGTTGTCGAACACCGCACGAAGTGACCCCTGTAATGCAGGAGCTCCGCACAAGCTTGTGCTGATGCTAACACCCAAGTTCGATCCTTGGCAGGGGCATTTTAACATCTCATTACTCGCCAACTCAAGTTCAAGCCATTTTAGAAACACCACTATAATCCTTATCACTCCAACAGGTAGTGCCTTCGAACCACACCCTCTTTCGATCGGCCAACAGGAAGAAAGAACTCCCATCATGTCATCAACTTCCTCAAAGGGAACAGGGCTTCATCATAGTTCTAATATTCCGACTATTACACATGAGCAAGAGTGAGATCAACTGTATTAGTTTCTATTACAGCAAACTGGAAAGGGAATATGTTTTCATTCCCTCATATTTTCGACATCAAAATGCATTCGGAAGGCTTTGCTCGGAAAGCTTTCCCATGACACTTCTGCGAAATTCTCACGCGCCACGAAATTGTCCTTTGCCGCATCATCCACATATTCACTGAAGTACAGTATCACGAGAACAAACAACGTATTCCTACGAGAGCGCGAGCCCTGTATTAGAGGATCCTACAGCATTACCATCTCCACCAATGCTCAAACCTGGCTCCTTCCATAACATACGAGCCCACCTCAGTCACTACCGAAGCGGTCCCGTCATCCCTCGCGATTGCGATGATCTGGCAATAGCCTCCCTGGTGCAATCTTCCGGTTTGCTACCTTGACGATGGTACTCACTACTACTACTACTACTACTACTACTACTACTACTATACTACTATTACGTGTATAGATACTACAGATGTAGATGAACTGCCGACCCTGCATATCTAGAGGAACATGACACTGTGGTGAGAAGGGATACACTATCAGCCGAGTCTTCGTAGTGCTATATGCGGAGACCTCGCCCAGAGGTCATCTGCCCCGACGCTACTGTGGGCTAGAGCTCGACCCCCGACCAATGATCTACTCCAACGCAACAATGAGGGCTTCACATTAGTACTGCCTTGATGACGCTTCATGATGATAACAGTAAATGAGACTGCAAAATTAATGATCACCGATAGAAGGACAATACCTCATGAAGGGATTGAACCTGGGACGGTAGATGGACATAACACCATCCATCCCATTGCACCAAATACTCCTCGACAAAAGATTCTCAAAAGCATCACCACCTCCCTTGCAAACCACTCAGAAATGACGTATACTAATGCGAACAACTATTACAGAGCCTCAAGCCCCTCTACGGCTGAGACTTTAGCAATTTCAACAACATGCAATGTTGAACAACATTTAAAAAGTATTATGGGTAAATTTACTCATACCACTCCTTCGCCACTTCATTCAACCCCGCCTCCCAATGTGTTCTCAGCAGAGTATGTCAAATAAAGAAAGCCGTCCTCGTCCTTATGAGCATCATAAAGCTCCGACATCATTGAACCTAGCACCTCAACACTTATCACATTTGCCTTCCTTCGACCACTCCTACCCGTTCGTGGTGTCTTCTTCTTCACAAAAAGGTAGATTGTCTGTTCCGCTGAGATCCCTTGGACACCTCGATGACCTTCCGAAGCGTTACTCTCCGCAGCTTGCGTGATATGCTTGTGCACTATATACCTGTGAACAATAAGGAAGCTCTTCGTGCGAGAAAAGTTGTATGCTGTGCTGATGAACTTCCCGCGGAGAAGCTTCGGGGTCGTTGAATAAACTGATTTCGATATTCACATACGATTCCAGAATTGCTTCTTACACGTATATTGCAGTTTCACCCGTTTTACGTGAAGTGGCGTGAAACTCGGCAAAAAACGCGATATTCGCGGTGCTATGCAGTAGTCGTGAAATTTGTTTTTCATATCACCAGGGTGAAAATCCAATATGATTGTAGAATCGATCCAGAACTGATCCAATGAACACGGGGTTCAAAAACGCTTCCAGAATTTGATCTTGATGTAAAACTCTTTCCTATGAGCCCTCTCGGAACTCAATAGAGTTCTAATGCTGCTGAAAAGCCACTTTATTGCTTTTCGCGGATCTTCACAATGTTGCTGTCGAAATGTATTATACACCTATTGGAGACCCCCCCCCTAGAAGACTCTATCTGTTTAAATTCAGAATCAATTCCAAGTGCGGCACGCGTAAAGGGGGTGCACTTGTTTTCCTACTTGAACTCTCCACACAGCATAGTCCCCGGGACGAGAAATTTCTTTTTCTCGATCTCAGGGAGGTCTGAACGTTCTGCCCTTTCCACGATCACTGGTACTCTGTCTGGATACCTGAGAAGAATAGGAAATCTTCCGAGTGCGCAAAGATACTCCTGAGAGACGAGGCCTCACTTCTGAAGGATACGGCGAGCCTCAGCTAGCCTGCGATCGAAAGGGATAGCATCTTGCATGGGGGAAGAGTTGGATGGCATTGGGGAAGTCTTGTTTAATATGTGCGGCTGCCGAAGAGTTCTATATTACCGCGCGCCACAAAATTACGCGCTCGCCCGAAAATGGTCGTATCATTTTTCTGATACGATGATCCATGAGTCTATACAGGTTCCTTCCCTGACTTTTTCTTCACGGTGAGTATCAGCTGCTTAGCGGCAGAAAAATATACTTCCCCTGTCGACTCACTCGTAGTGGGTGCTTGTACTTCCATGATCGTCTAAGCGTCATTTTCTCAATGGCGCCTCCTTCACCAGTAATTCAGCATGCTAAGCTTCCCTTGACAACGACCCCACCACTGTCTCAAACGGCGGCTTCTTCAGCCTCACGCCAACCGGGTAGGTCACCAGCCTCTGGCCGGCCTCTTATAGGGTCTTCTTAGTAGCTGCTCGAATGTGCGGTAAGAAGTGCGACCGAACGACTTGGCTTGCCGTTGAGGGAACAAGTGTTGCACCGAAGCCTATCGCTGTAAGAAAGTGGCGAGCAGTGTGGGGGGGAAATATATATGTTGGTGAAAAAAAAGAAAATTCTGACGGAATTTTTTGGAAAATTTTCTTTGGTTTCTTGTTGCACACTTCTATGCTAGTTCTATACTATGCTTCGGAAACTCCTGAGCTCAGTTGAGCAAACCAATAGAATTTCTAGAGGCTTAGCTTAAGGATCTCTCCGTTCGAGTATTGGATCTTTATAAGTTCTGTCGCCCCTACAGGTGGCCCGCTATTGCTATCCACTGCTAGCTAGATGCTTATTTTTGCTGCCATTTTGATTGTGTTTCTCAGTCGCCTAAGTCCAGCCCGGAGCCGCCAGATTTGCTGCCATACTTCAATGGCTTCCCTCATGAGTCCTCCACGTGGTGATGAACAACCATTTGAAAAACGTACAAAAAGTTGTCTAACATTCTGTTGCCTATATAGTCCGGGTGGTTCTAATTGGAGTTTAGTTGAGGCATTTACGGTATGCGGTGTGGATTCTTTTGTCATCATGAGTGCTGCCGCTACGACTTCGAACCCTCGAGAGCAGGCCATCAACAGTTATATTGCTAAAGTGAAGGAACATAGGGAATACGAGGCTAGATGCAAGAAACGTAATAGGGGGGAGAAGGAAGGCATAGGGTAGGTTGTGGTGAGCATTCAGTTCGAGAGCAAATCAAAGAGGTTGAGAATGACTTCGAGACATCTGAGGACCACCTCAAGGCTCTTCAGAGTGTCGGACAAATAGTAGGGGAGGTCCTCAAGCAGTTGGATGAGGAAAGGTAATAGCAGTAGTAGGAGGAAGAGAAATAGTGACAGTTCTGTAAAGTCAGCGTTGGAATTTGAGTGGAAAATATATGCGGACGTGGGTTATGGTTTTTTGTAGTCTCGGATAACGAGACCCTTCACTCACATGATATGCTAATCCGTTTGATACTGGAGTTAGCTTTTGCTGATTCCATTGTTAATTTTAGGTTCATC
>NW_003206658.1:0-36772 GCF_000006405.1 Perkinsus marinus ATCC 50983 | reverse complement strand
CTTCTAGCGGTCCGCGTTACGTCGTGACTTGCAAGCAGCGGTTGGACGCAGAAAAGCTAACTACAGGGACTCGAGTGGCCTTGGACATCACCACGCTGACTATCATGAGTAAGAGCTCTTCTGACGTAACGAGGGTATCGTTCCTCCTCAGAGGCGATGCCTAGAGAGGTCGACCCGCTCGTTTTCAGCATGCTTAGTGAGGACCCTGGGGAAGTGAGGTAATGCTCGCATCAGTAGCATGGGTTTGGGAAGCTTCTAGAGGAACAGCGAGGAATTTATAATGTTAACGGGGGGTATCATTTTTCAATTTTCCACGTATGCCTAGGAGCACATTCTTCAATCAGTTTCCCATGTAAATGTCATCATCACATTAGGAACATCTTCCCCATTGTTATCAAACCATGGGAAACCTCATTTCTCAAAGAACTTGCTAGGTACTCGGAAGTCGGCGGTCTGAACGAGCAAATCAGAGCTATGCGGGAAGTTGTCGAGTTACCTCTCACTAACCCTGAGCTCTTCAAAAGGGTTGGTATCAACACTCCTAAGGGAGTACTATTGTAATTCTCTAGGTGGAAAATATGCGTTCATCTGGTTGCCTGTAGATACGGTCCACCGGGAACTGGCAAGACTTTGTTGGCTCGAGCGATGGCCCATAACATGACGGCAAGCTTCATCAAGGTCGTGGCGTCGGCTATTGTGGACAAGGTAGGTGGCTGGAGGAGAGGCTGGCAATTTTACGGTTTTTCTATCAGTACATCGGAGAGTCTGCACGTGTGATTCGTGAGATGTTTGGTTACGCTAAGGAGCATCAGCCGTGTATTATTTTCATGGATGAAATCGATGCGATCGGTGGCAAGAGGTTCGGCCAGGGTACGAGTGCTGATAGAGAAATCCAGAGAACGCTTATGGAGGTAGTAGAGTTATTCGAGAGCTTCTGTGTGTGGGGGGAATATGCACATTGCCAACTACATGTGTTGGTGACAATATGAAAATTCTGAGGAAATTGGTTTCTGTACACTCCTGTGCAATTTCGTATATGAACTCCTATAATCAGTGGGGGAATCTCAGGACTCAGCTGAGGAGAGCAAACATATATGTGCGATAGGGTATTGTCTCCTTCTCCTCCTCAGCTACTGAATCAGCTGGATGGCTTTGATGATCTCGGAGCCGTGAAGATAATCATGGCCACTAATCGTCCTGATGTACTACTGCCTCCCCCCTGTTTGCCTTGTGTAGCATCAATGCTTAGGTCCTCGACCCAGCCCTCCTACGTCCTGGTCGTCTTGATCGTAAGATTGAAATCCCCTTGCCCAACGAGACTGCTAGAGTTGACATCCTTAAAATCCACGCTAGTGAGTTCAGAGATAGGATGATGGAGAAAAGTTGCTATTTGTTCAGGCAAGCTGGCTAAGCACGGTGAAATCGACTATGACGCTTTAGCGAAGCTCTCTGATGGCTTCAATGGAGCGGATCTTCGCAACATATGTATTGTTGGTGATGAACTCAGAAGTGTGGAGTTGTTCATGGTTTAGGTACAGAGGCTGGTATGTTTGCTATCAGAGCCGAGCGTGATTATGTTATTGAGGAGGATTTTATGAAGGCAGTTCGAAAGTTGGGGGAAAGCAAGAAGCTTGAGGGCAAGTTGGATTACGAGAAAGTATAAATACCATCGTGAATGGCTGCTGCATCGATGGTGGTTGTCAAATCCGTCGATTAAGGAATGCGTTTCGATAGAGTATTTTATTGCGTTTGCAAGTCGGGTCACTCACTCTTATTTATCCTCGATCTGATTCTGATGGAAGACAACTTGTGAAGTGCTGAGGGAATAAGTGACAGTTTACTACAGTGCTGGCTCAGTGGATGATTCTTCGCACGAAAGGCTATTGCCATATATTCAACCACATGGATTAAACGGGCTCAGTAAGAATTGAACTCGAGACCTTTCGCTGGCTGACCCGACCACTTAACCTTTGGACCAAGATGACTTCTTAACTTTTCGAAATATTCTCTTTCACCCGAGAGAGAGAGTACTTAATCATGAACAAAAGGCTTCATGTGTTACTGGAAATTAGCATGGAAACTGTAACATGGCTCAACCGTGCTCTCTCATCACCGTCGCGCCCGAGGCAACCTCTTCGGATGAGGTTTTACTGTACAAGGCTCGTCGCCCGACGCCGCCGGTCGTATTCCACGCCCACTGCTATGGGACACCTAAAAACGATGAAGTCGTTTGATACAACACGAGGGATTACACTCACTCGCTCAATCGCCTGTGCGAGGCCTGCGAGGGCGCTGGTCGTTGAAAGCCCGGCTGGGCTGTTACAAAAGTTGGGAAGGGAGGAGTTGACGTTCCCTCCAGAATTGATATTGAGCATATCAACTGAATGATGTTGCCATTCTTGCACAACTCTGTGACTTTCACGCAGCTCTCCTTCAACAGTGTCGAGATGAGTTCGAAGACTGGCAATCTAAAACAAGTGGACCCAACCTCGAGCTCACCAAAGCAGTGCTGAGATATATGTTCGCTTTCCTCAGCCGAGTCAAGGATTTTCCTCGATAACTATAGAAGGTTACATACAAATTCGGGTAGAAGTGTATAGAAACTAATGAGAATTTCGTTAATTTTCCTCAGAACTTCCACAAATGTTTCCTCCACATGTAGTTGATCATGTGCATATTTTCTCTTACCGAATCATCCATTCCGCGAGAAACTCTATTCATTGGGCGGTTCTACACCTCTTCAGAACAACTATCCCAGTGCTGGAATATATGTTCGCTTTCCTCAGCCGAGTCAAGGATTTTCCTCACTAACTATAGGAGGTTACATACAAATTCGTGTAGAAGTGTACAGGAAACAATCTCTTGTATTTTCCACAGAATTCCTACCGATGCAGTTGACCATGTGCATATTTTCCCATACCACACCGAGGGTCACCTGATGCTCTTGCAAGCTGCACTTTTGCTTATAAAAGCTGTGACGCTCCTGCAACTTCTTGAGACGATGGTCTTCCTTCTTCTCGGCAATTTGCTTCCACTCCGTGACGCTCTGGCGCAGTCTATGAGAAATGAGAATCTCTAATTTGAAAAAGGAGTGGTATTCACTTCTGTATCTCCTCCTCGTATTGCCGAGCCCTATTCTCAGACTCTTTCTTAGCAGCTTCGATTGCCTCTACCTCCCGTTTGGCAGCCAACATGTCAACCTCGCTGGACCGGAGCCTGGCGACCTCACTTGCCAACACTAGTCTATCTCGACTCTCTCGATCCACATCTCGCGACAGTGCCTGAGGAGCTGCCTCCATCGAGGCCACCACCCGAGGCCCACCTCAACCTTAGCCTGGGATTGCCCAACCTCAAGCCGCAGTTGGACATTCGCATCTCTCTCGTTCCTCAGAGTCTGCTGAATAGCTGCTAAGGACTGCCTCAGCTCGGCAACTTCGTCCGAGTGCTCCGCATGCTCCTTTTCAGCACGCTCTTGCCAGTCTTTGATCAACCTGAGATTCGCCTCCGAGGTGGCCTCTGCCTTCCGCACGTCCTCATGGGCCTGCTGTAGCTTCACCGCATATTCCCGAGCCCTTTCTTCGGCCCGACATGCGCCCTACGGAAAACCTCACCACCCTCGTAGTAGAGGACCGCACCTCTCGAATTCGTTCGAGCTCTGCCACCCAGAAGCCCTTCGCTTCATCGACTCCTTGAGCCCTAGCAGTTGCGACTACCAACGAGGAGAAGCCAAGAGCATACAGCTTGGTCCTGATGAAGTGCGCGAGGCGTGGTATGAACAAGAGGCGACTCACTTAATTCGTTGCAACACCTTAGCCAACACCACTAACCCCATCGAAGTGGAGTTCTCCCTCCGCTGCCTGAGGGCTGCCCACGCCGACTGGTTCCTCAGCTGGCAACCAACGTATTCGATCCACCTCTTCCAAGCGTAACGGGTAGAGCAACGATGGTTCATTGCTACGCCTTTCAACGCTATCGTAAGCCTCGACCGAACAAGCTCAATGTAGCGTCGCCAGGCAAGGAAGGTTGCTTTCAGTTGACGGCAGGTGACCTCCTCACTCAGCGATGTGACGAAACCAACAGCCCGCTGCTGTAGCCTGTGCTTGAGAGCCACCTGTTGGACCGTGCTGGTGAGGAACCTCGCCGTCCGACTCTTTAGGATCTGTTTCCGTAACCAATACACTGCTAACCGAAGAAGGGCTCGCTGGAGGGCCGAGACTAGGCCCGAGAGGACTGTACGGAATTTAACAAGTCCTCGCAGCCTCGCCAATGCCCGTCGCTTCCCTCTAGCCATCCGAGCCACCCCTAGAGACCGCTGAGCTAGGTCAACGTACTTAAGCCTGAAGACAGTAGCTTGCCAGAAGCTCAGATACGCCCTCATTCGGTGGGCTGCGAAAAGCTGGAGGCGATTAGAAAGGCAGACTAGACTTTGACGCTTCCTTTCGGCGGCTTGCCGTGCGGCGAGTAACGCCCCCATGGGACGACGCAAGGCCTCCCTCACCACCCGAGCAAGGACTCTCCGAAGGCGACGAACGGCGAGCATACGCCGACAGAAGCGAGCCCAAGAAGTGAGAACATTACGGTAGGTGTTTTGTCGTCGTTCGTGCATTGCTCGTGCAAGGCGATGCGCTCGCTCTAGCTGAGAAGCTCTGGATGCCGTGAGGAGCGCCGTCCAGTACATCTGTCTGCTTCCACTTCGACAAGCCATCGCGACCAACGCAGTAGTCTTCCGATGAATTGTGGCGGCCTTCATAGAGGCATCGTCGTTTGCAACAGAGCGAGTCCAGGCCCGCCAAGAGGACAATCCCCATCGGAGATTTACCCGAATTACGGTATATACAAAAACGGCGAGCACACGACATTCCTCCTCATTGCGGTTCTGACGCTCAACAAGCCGTTGCTTCAACTCAGCAATAACATAACGCGTATCGATGTTGACGACCCTAGCCACCGCTCGGAAGAGGAAACCACAAGCTGAGTACTTCCGGACGATCACAGCGACGATCACACGCCACCGCCCTATCGCGGCTCGTAGCTGACCTCGCCGCATACAGCGCAAGACGATTTCCTCCACCCCAGCAGAGTGGCGAATAACAACACAAGCATGATTAGGCTCAGTAATCCGCAATGACTCGAAGGCCTCCGCTAGCCTCACACGGAGAGCTCGGCGCCACAACAGGTCAGCACCTTTCACAACAGCCTCGGCATATACTCTACGTGCCTCAACAACCTGCATTAGAGCTCGCCTGACGGCCCTAATCTGCGCTCTTATGAACTGCTGCCACCAGCGTTCCATCACTCGTCTCAACCGTATCACAGCATTTCGGCCGACCTTGCTCCTCAAACGCCAGAGCATGAAAACTGCGACAACTCTCCCCTGGTCCTGTCGCCTCTCCATAGCCGCCGCTTTCACCGCGAATCTACCCGCCAGTTCCTCCACATCACGATGGTGCCGAATTGCCGACTGGTTGAGCTCAGCTTGAGCCTGTTGTAGTTTCCTATGCGTCTCGTCGATGACGTGCTTAAGATAGGCTTCTATGTGGACATTGCGGACCTTCTCATTTTCCAGCGCCACCGCTAGTGCCTCCACTTCATTTCCTACCCTCCCAGCAGCATCTTCAGACAGCATACGGTGCCTCTCCCGACCGACAAGACTCGCCGACAGCATCGTCCCCTCTCTAAATCGAGTAAACGCATATAGCAACCGAAATTGTAGTTGAGGAGCTAACGTCAGCACCAAGAGCTGCAGAGCGACTCTTCTTTTTAGAGATATAATTTTTGGCGACATCGAATTGGCCTCCCTAGCCGCTCGCGAGAGGCGTGCAAGCGTGAACCAGTGCTTGAATTCTCTCCGCACCTTATTGCGTCCCTCCACCCTTGCCCGCGCCACTGCCAAATTCCTATTACGCTGAATCGCCACCAGAGACCTCCTGAGCAGCCTCCTCTCCCTCTTCTCCGCTCGACATACCATGCGGCTGACCAGACGTAGCCTAGCCAAGCCAGCTCGTCCTTGTAGCCTTCTGGTCGCAGCAGAGAGGGCCTGGACTGCTCGAGGAGCCTCTTTTTTTGCCCAACCACTCCATCGTCTCCACTTAGCAAATGCAGCGATAACACATGCAGGGTACTGCCATATGAACACTGCCGACGGCCCAAGGTCTCCTCTCTGAGCGAAGCGGAGCTGAAGTCTTTCGATTTCCGCCTTCCGACGACAGTAGTGTCGCCAGAGTCGCAAGGCTCTTCCCTTCAACCTAGACACCATACTGCAACTAAGCAACGTATCGGCGAGCCGCTGCACTCCTTCTCTCCGTCGCGCTGCCAACACAGCACTCGCAGACCACTCTTGAAGAGTCGCCCTGAATTCACATATCACTATGATGATCAAAAGCCTCGACTAACTTCAACAGCTTCATCTTGGCCCTCCTGCGATCCGATCCCACGCTCCTTATGGGAGGCCGGGCCGGCGTCCGCAACGCTGTATTCGGCGTAGGAGCAGTAGCAGATGAGGACTCCCCACAGGCTTCGGTGATCACTCGAATGGCCCTCCCATCAGCAAACATAGGCAGCTCGTCCAGCTTGGGAAAGCGGGCTCGTAGCTGATCGAAAGACGCTCGGTCGGGGCCGGATAGACTCAGTAGACTACTACCACATTCCTGCAGTATTTTTTGATGTTCTGATTGTTCCCTTCACCGAGCAGTCGAAGCAAGAGACCCTGAACAGCCCTCCAGCCCTCGGATACCACTCAAGCCTCACCTCAGCCTTTCCTCTCTGATCCTCCTCTCGGTCGTCCCCTTCCGAGGCCTTCCGTATGGCCTTGTCCAGTAGGGCATCTATCGCCTTGTTACTGGTAGGAGCTTCGGCTCTAGGAGGAGGGGTCGCGTCGGTGTAGTAGTGGCGATAAGGCGTTAGGTGCATTCTGAGCTCACATACTACAACACGACCGACCTATTCAATTGACCAACACTACATGCTCATGAGCATGAAAATATTCCCAATAACTCATACCATCTTTTCGTCACATCTCAGCCGTCGAGGCGAGAACACATCTGAGAAGAGCAACTGTTCATTAGAAACAAATAATGGGGAACCCTGAGGGCCCCTTCCTAGAGCCTACTCGGAGCCTCATTCACCTGTTTGTCCACAGAACGTTGATACGACTTCGGCCGAGCATCTTGTGTGGACTTCACCGAGGAATTTCAAGACTCTCGTCCCACACGTGAGCATGAGGCATGAGCTTTTTCTAAACTAGAGCGTTGTAGTGGGGGGGATCACCAAAGAGTGAAGCATCCCCGAACACCACTGAGCTTCGCTCGTTGAATCATCGACATCTTCAAACCGAATTTAGGTAGCGCTATGTGTGACCTGTACTATAGGAGGGCTTGAAGTACCTCACTGAGTGGTGCAAGGGTAAGGTTCCGGCTTAATATAAACTGCGTCGTAACGTAAAATTGTGGGCGCACGCTAAAACTTTCGCATCTTGAATAAATTCGATTAATTATGGTACTGTGCTGAGAGTTGGTTGCGCCCGACGACATCTATTTATACAGTTTTGTTTTTTTCCCAATTCTGTCCATCTTTCACTCGTGCTACTGTTTTCGGCACCCTATAATACAACAAAAACTCACCTATGCGCATTGTCTTCATACGGCATGCTCAGAGCTACAACAACCAGTTGTGGGAGGAAGTGTTGGCTGACCATCTAGGGCGTGCTAAACCAGCAGAAAAACATTACGACCAGATTCGCTCCGTCGATCCGGGTATTTCTGATCTTGGTAGTAGTCCTGCTGTAGGGCAAGAGCCTTGGAACGGTGTTCTTATGAGTAGGCTCGCTCCAGGCGGAGGCGTTGTCAAGGACGATACGCCATATAGTGTTGACCCCCGCCCCGCCGATCAACGCTTCCCCTGTGGAGGCCGCTAAAGCTGCTTGCTATAGGGAGGGCGACAGAGTAGCCAATAGAGTGATGTTGGCGTCGAGTCCTATGAGACGAGCCTTGGAAGTAGCGACTACTAGTACTCCCTCAATGTCTTCATAATGGTCACCTTTTGTTCTTCAGACGGCACAGCCTCTGCTGAAGGCTTTGGCCGAGGGCGTTGACGGAGTCGATTTTAAGGGGGCGTTCGTGCAGCCTCAATTCTACGAGGTAATGAGAGATTAGTACTAGTGGTGGCATCAGCTCCTTTTGTTCAGTTCGGCGGGTGTTTTGCGCCAAACCCGAACCCAGAGGTCCCTGCTGATGGGGAGGGTCGCGAGTACAGTGTAGAGGATCTGGCTGGTGCTGCCTTCGTTGGGTTGTCTGGGATGACTGCTAGTGAAATTCGGGAAGAATTCGGTTGTGAGTGGCAGTGTTCCAACTCAATGGAGGTAATGCATGTGGTCTAGTCGTTAGTCTGTTTTCCTCTCATCCGGATGGTATATGGTTCGATTCTCGGATAGTACGTTTTATAGACTCAATTGCGCAGTATGAAGGTTTTTTCCTGTGTGAAGATGCATCTGCTGCTCAGGATGGATGGTATGAACCCTCCCAAGGCCGGGAGACACTCAAACAAATGCTAGAGCGGGCTCGTAAGGTTGTTGAATGGATTTATAAAATGGCTGCTTCTAGAGACGTCGACACCTTATTCGTTGTCACACATGTAATAATAGGACTAGATAGTCGTTTCGTCCTTCACTTGTTCTCTCTTTTTTTCAGCAAGACTTCGGATGCCTAGTCCTGAGGATGCTCCTGAATGCGGACCATCCCCAGTGGCTGTACAACACCTCAACGACCGCTGTCGAAGTCACTGCTAGCTTTGCCCCTAGGGGTTACTCCTCCACCTCAACTGCGGACTCTGGCGAGCAATATCATGGGCCCTCGTCAGATGCAGCAGCGACACCGGAGGTAGGTCGAACGAGAAGCAACACTGGGGAGGCGTCCAATACTGAGACTTCGACGGAGAGCGAGGAGAGCAAGTCTGTTATGTTGAAGGGGAGTAGCAGCGGTAGTGGCCTCCGCAAGCGGAACGTGGGGAGGAAGGTATATCGGACGGCATGTCTATTGTGGGCTAACAGGTAACGGCATCAATGGCATCGATATTGGCCGTGGATTCTGGGGGAAGTAGTTGTGTTCTATTTCTACCGTTTTCAGGACTGATCACATCTTGCTGACCTACGGCATGGGCTCGCAGGAAGAGTCTCATGAACAAATCCCGGCAGTTACGTCAACTCTGTCAGACATGCTAACGTTTTAGCTCGTGTAAAAACATCGTCATCATCGTCGTCGTCGATCGAATCCTGCTGCTACTCCCAAGCCCTCATCATACGGGGTACCATTCAAAATATGCATACTTGATCATATCGCGCTTCATCCCCCTCCCCCTTCATTTTGATGCTGGTGGAGGTTTTTGGTTGTGTGTGTGGAGCTTCTAGTGCTGCTCTCCTAGGTAGGTTCGAGCTTCATTCGAAAACCCTTCTTGCGTTGAGTGGCAACCAATGTCGATTACAGTAGTTTTTACTCTTCAAATTGTACTAGGAAAATGATGCCTCAGACAATGTCACAGCAAAGGACGTCTGCGGCTGCCGCCCCCATGAACACCTTCGGAATGCCTCAGTCGGGAGGCCCAATGATTCCCCCACAACAGCAGCAGCAGCAGCAACCTACTGGACCGGTCTCGTGTTCGTTCGACACGGGCCACACGGGCTCGATACATGACGCTCAGTTGGACTACTATGGCAAGCGTTTGGCCACGGCTTCGGGAGACTCGACTGTTCGAGTCTGGGATGTCAGTGAGTATTTGGTGTATTGGACGAGCACTTGGGGCGGGGCTTTCTCTCGAGAGGGCGTGGGTTCGATCCAGTCGACATATTTTTTCCGTCGAAAAATGCCTATCGTTGTAGGTACTGAGCAACAGGCGCTGCTCGGCGAGCTCCGTGGACACAGCTCACCCGTGTGGCAGGTGTCCTGGGCTCATCCCAAATACGGAAGTGTTCTCGCCAGTGTTGGGTATGACAGACAGGTAGTCGGCATCGACGGCCTCGTCCGTGTCGTTGAGGGACTGTGACTGTAGATAATCATTTGGAGGGAGAGAGTAGCTGGAGGGTATCATCAGCATCAGCAGACGACTACTTGGGAGCAGCTGTAAGAACAGGGCGTTCGGTGTGCTAGGATTTGTGGAAGGAGTGGTATGTTGGTGGTGCATGGGTGCCGTTGCGATGCTTTAGGTACTGCGATAAGTCTCACACGGCATCAGTGAATACGTGCGCTTTCGCTCCGTGGGAGTACGGCTTGGTTCTGGCTGCTGGCTCGAGCGATGGCAGTATCTCGGTCCTCACTCACGAACAGATGTCCACGTGGAGTCGCAAGTAATATCATGATGCCAGTTGTGGGGTTCGAACCCGCGACCTAAGTGAGGCACTATCGATGGTCTGGATTCCTCAGAGCCATCCCAAGAGCCCATTTGGGAGGTGTGCTGGCGCTATCCTGGAGCCCTGCTACTACTCCGTCCACTTTGGCCTCGGGACCTGCGGTGGGTCATCACTCTTTGGGCGTTAACACTGTATTGCTGTGCAGGTTCAGCAGCAGCCTTCGAACGAGGAGCAAGCGGGCCCTAGACGGATCGTCTCTGGGGGGAACGACAACCAGGTGGATGAGTTTGGAAAGGAGTGGTATAGCTGTGGTGTATCCGTGAATGAGCAGGTGCGAATCTGGCGTATGGACGAGGCGACGGGGGAGTGGAGTATGGAAACTGAGTTGCCCTCGGGCAGGCACACTGACGTTGTAATTGTGGTCGCGATGGTTGCATAAAATTTGATGCCGTAGGTCCGCGATGTCGCTTGGAGACCGAATGCGGGCATTCCTACCCAACATATCGCGTCATGTTCGGAAGATGGCAGTGTTGTGGTATTCGGCGTATGGAATTTCGTGGCGCGTGACGATTTGCCCTCCAGATTTGGCAGTGTGATATGGAAGGGCAAGGCTGGAAGGTCGCACAGGAGTTCCACATGAAATCAGCTGCTTATAGGCTCAGCTGGAGCATCACTGGAACGGTAGGAGCTCAGCTGGGATGCATTTGATATGTCGTTGAAGTCGATAGGGACTTTGCCATCATATCAGTGCAGGTGCTTGCTGTTGCTTTGGCCGACAACACAGTTGAGCTCATCAAGGAAAATTTCGATGGACAGTTCGTGCATCTGAGTGGGGTCGACGAGCAGGGTAGTAGTAGTAGTAGTAGTAGTAGTAGTAGTAGTAGTAGAAGTAGTCCTCGCGCCACGAGTACCAATGATCGCGAGCCCTGGTCAGGTGTTCCAGAGGATAGCAACGGTTCAGCTGGGAATGGTATGATCGGCGCATATGGTCCGGATGCTCATCAGGATCCTCACAATGTCGCGGCAGCTATACTGGGGTCGGCGTGAATGATGGTGGTTCGTAGTGGAGGAAATATTTCGAATATTTTCAGCGTGTCGCGTTAGTAATATTCTAATGAGGTTCGAGTAAAACTCATTTGTTCTTAGCTTTGACGATGTTGGGTGACGCGCCGGGCTTTATCGACTCTGTTCCCATCGGAGTCTGCCGGACTGATGATATGAATCTGAATTCAACCGCTTCTGAAAGTGTTTCGATGTGCATGTCGTCGCGTCTTGGTGAAGACGCCACATTGTTTGTGCAGCAGGACACGTCGTCTGCTCCGCTGGCTGTGACTCAGCTCGAGAGTAGTGGGCAGGCAGATGCTGAGGACGATACGATGTTGTTATATCGTCCCAGTAGCTTCATCACACTACCTAAAGTGGGACGGGCAGTTGGTGTATTTGAGGTTACTGGTGATTCCTCGTAGCATTCGTCACCATACGCGCTCGCCAAACGGGCGGAGAATGCCCGGGACTATAAAAAGGCACTGTACTGGCATACGCAGTGCATCGAGCAAGGCATACGAGTAGGGATACCGGGGCACGGTCTCGACTTCCAAAGCGGCTTCAGGTTGTGAGTGCTGTGATGGATGTGGTTGAGCTGTTCGAAAAGTTCGGTGAAGAGGAGGAGGCGCTAGGGTTGATGATGAGGTATGAGCACTTGGTACCCAAGGAGCGATATCATGCCTTCCGAAGGTAGATCCAGGACTGGGGTCAGCGAAGTGGGGACGTTTTACTCAGATTGTACGATCGAGTTAAGCGTGGTCTTGATCGTTCCGTGCCAACCGGTCCGCGTATGCTGGGGGTTACTCTTGTGTCACCGCGGGCCATAGAGGAACGAGGGATGGAGGTGGGAGACCCGCCACAGCGGTATTCGGCTGATGAGCTTGCCATTTTGGGGAGGCTGGAAAAGGGGTAATAATGCTCTTGCCGAGGTTCGAACCAGAGACCTATTGCTGTCACTCGGTCAGGCCGTTGAATGTGAAATTATTGGATCGGCTATTTCCCAATCCTCAGAAGATTGAGTCTCTTGTGAGGAGCTCTTTCATGACGTGCTCCCCATCATTGACGTATTCAGGCGATCTGTGAGGCTCATCCCGATACAGGGAGTCAGGTAGCCTACGTACAGTTTGAGAACCAGACTTCAGCGAAGAAGGCCATGATGACTGAGAAAGTAGGACATTGCTCCCTTGGTCGTATAAACAGGGTGACGACTTGAAAATGACCTTGTCTCTATTACTTTTTATAGCGAATGAACTGAGAGATAAATCATATACTATTGAATATTACTATCATATACTATACATATACAATTCGCTCCTAAAGTTATGGCGGTAGGGCTGTATTTACTTCGGCACCCTGGATGATGATTATTATTATTATTTGGACCGCGTAGGTTCTCTGTAACATCCAAGTGAGATGGGCGGAGAAGACGGTGACGATGTTGCCTCCACCGAAACATGCTTTGGTGGATGCCCGTCGTGTGCTTGACTCTGAACGTTTGTAGGTTGATCTGAAATTGTGGTAACGGTAAGGCGACGTTGTTTTAGTATAACGTCACCTTTTGATACATCGTTGATGCTCTATACAGTGCCTTATGACTGGACCCCAGAGACTGCTATGGGCCAGCCTGAGGTGGGTTCTTTGGAAGGAATTCAGAATCATCAGCGTGATGATATGATCCTACATCCCACTTAGGGCGGCTAATACTGTTGTGATGAAACGGTTTGGTCGAATAGGATGACCATTTTAAGAATAAGAATTACTTCCTTTACTTTTCCAGAAACCCTGCCGTTAGTAGTATTGAACAGTAGATGAAGTTGTGTGGAAAAGCTGGCATCAGGATTCTTAGTAATGGTCCTTGTGAAAAATCAGAGCAGCTTTCGAAGATCAAGTTTTTATTCGCGATCAGACTGCGCGAGAGCAAGGCGAAACTCCATCGGTGGCGCCGAGTTATGCCACAGTGTCAAGAGGCGTTGGCATCGCGGGGGATGCTCGAGCGATGCAGTTCACCCAAAAAATGATTTGTGCTATGCGACTGCTGGAAGAAATCTCAAGTGAGAGAGATCCTGGTTCAAATCTTAGTGTCGGCATTTCTCTGCTCAGCGAACTGTCCCCAGTCGGAAGGGGTCCTTTTGGGCGAGGCCTATGAGGCCATCGGCAGATTTGATGAGGCATTCGTGTGAGAATCTCTTCCCCTCACCTCGCTGGGCTCACTAAGGGTGGTGATTTGATCTCAGAATTTACGCGAACACGGCGATCTCTCGTAACTCACAGCTGGACCAGCCACTGAACCAAGACTATGAAGTCCTTGACTGCCTTATAAGGTACCGTTCACTGGGAGGTATCACGTAGTCTTGCGTAGCCTCTTACACGGTAGAGTTTGGTCGTACAGGGATCATCACTGTTGATTGTAATAGCGCAGTTCAGTCGTTCAGATGTGCTGTAATAGCAGCTATCTGGGGTGGCAGCTTCGACGCCGGGTGCCTCATACTGGACTGCGTTATCGCGACTCAGCCATCGTTAGAAGTAATCGCCTTTCTGCTCCACTTGAGATTCGCTCTACAGCTTTATGTTCAGCTTCTGTCGGAAACGGCAAGAAATTTGCCTTCACCCCCATGAGCAAGTTAGATCCCCATCTTCATTAACCATTAAAATCGCTTATTGCTGTTTTTCTGCCGAGGGAGACCCCGATGACTTTCTCAGCGGAAACGATCTCAATATTTTTCTTGGGATCGTCGGACCGATGAGGAAGTATCTGCTGATTATCACAGCGGACAAATTTAGTAGAGCTTTGGACTTTCAGCGGAACTAGTCTTACACTTTTTTACCCTTAATTGGTATCTTTGTGATTTTTTCCAATGCAGAACCGCACGCGAATGTCGTTCTCTATCTTTCTTATGTAGAGCTGGTTATTATCGTATGTGTGTAAAATGTATTTCACTAGCCTCTAGATGCGTAGTATCTTCCATGTCAGCTGGTGCTTTCCCAATACCGCTGATTTTGGTCGATTTGGTAGCGAATAATTTCATCTCGATACGGTTTCACTAGGGCGTGCAAGACGATTATGTGTTGAGTTCATTTTCGAGCGACAAAACACTAACTTCACCGGCGAGAATAAGTGAATACACTTTATCTCGGAATTCAGTTATGAAGGAGCCTAGACATAACATGTAAATGTGAAAAATGTGTGTTATTTCCCGAGGTTGATGAGAATCTCCCTGAAATTATATTGTCAAGCTAATGTAAGCGTTGCTATGAACATCTACTTTGATATGAGTAGCCATTCGAGAGTCCCGAGGCGGGATTGTATGTGTATATGTCGGTTTTGAAGTTCAACGCCGTCGTCGGCTTGGTTAGAGTCGGGCTGTTATAGCGACAACTTTTTATCAATACCGGGAAATAATACACATTTTTTTCTGATTTACATATCAAAGAACTTCACTCAATGCCCTTGAGATGGTAGATGAAGTCTATCGGCATTGACACCATCAGTCCGCCCGTTCGCACGTATCAACATTCAGTCCCCGGAGGAACTTCAGTGATATAAAAGTACACTATTGGAACAATCATCATCGGGTGTCATAGACAATATTTCGTCAACTCAGACCGTTAGGATTGTTATAATATCATCATTAAAATGCAGTTTAATGAGCATAAAAAATTATCATCATAGTTACAATCAATAGCCTCAGTCCGCCCGTTCGCACGTATCAACATTCATCCTCCAATGGAGGCTTTTGCGATATAAAAGTACACTATTGGAACAATCATCATCGGCCTCCTCGAGAATTTAGCCAATTATTATCCACAAAAAGTATTGAACCTCTCATGGGTCTTCATATGGCAATAACTATGGCACGACGGTTTGAAACCGATGGTGGCTAGATGATAATACTTCTAGCCACTCTGCACGCACCGTGCGTTGTGTAATCGTTTTGAAACGCCTCAGAGCCCAGTGCTGGAAAAAGCGATTTCATGGCGAATTTATTCGCTCAATACTGTGAATGTCAATATGGAGTTATCATCATAGGCCGACATTTTGTATATCTCTCAGAGTAACTATGACATGTGTGAAAGTGGTCATCGAAGTGGACTGTGCAGAATGCACTAGGTGCCACTGATACCTTATAATTTACTATCATCATAGAGGACCCTATATTGAAGCACTGCTTGGAAGTAATAAAACAATAGAGTGACCAAGGAGACAGCTGTGGTTGTTATTGTAGTAGACCGTCTTGTCACTGCTACTGCTTAGAACCTCTTGCCAGTGCGAGACTGCTTCTGCTTGGGCATCTTAGCGGCGACAGGCTTCTCCTGATGCTTAGCAGTCTTGCCAGCAGCAGCACGAGCAGCCTTGGCCTTCTCCTTCTCCTTGAGCTCGGCAGCCCTCTTGGCATCAGCCTCCTTACGGAGCTGAGTGCGCTCAGACTTCTTCTTCTGGAAGTCCTCCAGAGAGAGACCCATGATGGCCTTCTGGACCTTCACAGTGCGACGTGTCTTCTTGCGGGCGACCTAATAAGTGACAACAATAATACCAACAATGTCACTGTTAAGTGGCCTACCTCAGTGGTCCTGACCTTCTTGTTGAGACGACGCCACTTCTCAGTCCAGGTCAGCTTAACAGGCTTGATGCGCTGCTGGAAAAGGGAGGCGGCCTTCGAGTTGAAGAAGAAGTGGGCCTAAGAACAATACAGTCATCTCGTCACAGGATGAGAATCACTCCCATTACCTTCCCGTCCTTAGCGATGAAACGCTGGCCGTGTCCGGGGTACACACGGAATTCGGTGTAACTGCAAAGCTCGGTCTTAACAACCTACACACACAAAAATCTCATAGGCGATAGTGAATGCGGCAAAGAACGATATCAGGTTTATGCTACCAGCACGTGTTCAAAAGATCGCAAAAACCCTGCATACGCCTCCCCGGTGAGACTTACCATGGTGACTGTTCGGTCCTCCTTAAAGTCGACGCATAGCCAACAAGGACGTAATCGATCACTTGGGCGAGCGACATATCAAACGATGGATGTTGGATTTTGGAAACCCAAACCATCGAAGATATGTGCGCAAATTGTCTCGTGGATAACGCACCTTCGAATAGTCGCTAAACTACGGCAAACGCTTACAAGCTCGTCGTAGCTATCGTTGCTTCAGCCCTTACACGCTTCTCGCAAGGTTCCTTGTCTAAAGTCATCCTTCATGGGACGCTAACCTTACCTAACTGAGGATATTTCAGGAGGTTTACAAACTTGAGGTTGAGATGTTCTGAATCGGGAAATCACGACTCCCAATGTTAATTACGAACATTGCATAACCGGAGCATCACTATCAGCAAGCATGAACTTTCACACTGCGCGATTATAGGAGCCCGAAACCCCCGGTCAATGAACTGACTACACATAGCAGGCTTTAACACGATTCAATACAGTTAACGGCCTAAGCGATTGCTGCTATAAAGTATGATGATGCGATCATCATATATGATGCGGAATTTCTTGATTTTTAGGACAGGGGTCACTACTTCGATACGTGGACCGGTGGTGCCTCTATCCCCTGCATCTCGTGACTTGTGATAACAGTCTAACGTCCCCTGGCTTCGGTCATGTCGACGGAACGAAAGAAGCAGTGTGGTCACTCGTAGGAAGGCTGGGTTTCAGATTAGGTTTCAGATGGAACTGAATAGTTATCGATGGTGAGTAGAGCTTAATATTTTTTGCTGCTGTTTAGTTAAGTACGTTAGTGTACTGCGTCGCCATCCGCGAAGCCGTGGGTTCAATTCTGGGCATATGTATTTTTGTGTTTTCTAACAGCTAAGCGAGCTCATCGTCCCTCTATCTTAGGGTTCCCCCCATAGGTTAATGAGCGACTCGGCGAGTGATATCGATCTCGATACGCTTGAGAATGGTCAGGCCCTACAGGATGAGGTAACGACTGATGACAGTGACGGTGCCACAAGCTGGAAGGGCGACTCTAAAGAGGTGCAAGAGCCTCCCAGAGCCTCCTGGTTCCTTCTACTCCAGTTCTGTACCCTCGGTTTCGTCGCCTTGGCACCGTGGAACTTCATTCTCACTGATCTGCTATATCTGACCAACAAGTTCGAGCATCGTTTCAGCTCGACCATTTCGATCTACGATGGTTTGGCCAACAACGTTGCCCAGTTGTTCATCATATTCTTCGGTAACAAGTTCACGTTCGCACCAAGGTTTGACATTGGTTGCAGCCTCTTGGCTGTATTCAACATTTGTTTGGCAATAGTTGCCATGACTGTTGGAGTGGACAATCCCTGTCCTAGCACAGACCTCGGCAATGCCCTTGGTATCGTCTGTGTGGTCATCCTGGCCTTCGGCCATGCTATTATGGAGTCAACCGCCCTAGGCCTGGCCGCCCTCTGCCCGAAATCATGTATCAATTGGGTTATGGTGGGTGAGGGCATGGCAGGTGTCATCGGTTGGCCTCTTCTCGAGCTCTTCGACTGCATATTTCAGAACGTTCACCGCAAGGACGAATGGGTCTGTTTGGTATTCTTCTCGGTCACGTCCGTTCTCACACTCCTCATCATGCCTATGTTCCGTCTGATCACCTCTAAGGATCCTCTCATCAAGCAAGTGCTCACCATAGAGGACCAGAGAAGGAAGGCTGGCAGTTTGAAAGTCCGCCAGACCAGACGTCCTGTGCGTGCGATTCTCAAGGACCTCGCCCCGATGGCCTTCTGTGCTTGGTCAGTCCTCACTATTACCTTCATATGCTTCCCCTCCCAAGCCACATTATGGCAGGCAGGGAAGGGAACCCCGGAGGCTACCGCAAAGTTCATTCCTCTGGTGACCTTCGTCTACCAGGTGGGTGACACGGTCGGTAGATTTGCCCCCAACGTTGGTCTGGCCATCCCTCAGAAAGCTCTCATCGTTGTCTCTCTTGCCAGATCGCTCTTCATTCCCTTATTCATCTGCACTACCCTCTACCCCACGGTGAAGCCCTTCCAATGGAACTGGTTTAAGCATATCGAGATGCTGATATTCGCTTTGTCGAATGGACTGTGTGCGACTCTGTCAATGATGTACGGTCCTCAGCGGGTGTCGTCTGACAAAGCCGAGCAAGAGGTTGCTGGTTACACCATGGCCTTCACTTTGGTCGACGGAATCTTCGTGGGTGGTCTCCTCGGTACTCTTACTGTATCGTGCTTGGGTGAATAGTGTTTTAATGGATGATTTCCTTCACACTAGTTCCTCCCCCCCCCCCCTTTGTTACTGTCCTTTCCCTCTGTACCTTTATTACTACACCTTGTTTAGCACGTATGATTTACTTATGGTCTCCATCGTATGAAGCATGTTATGTTCATTCAGGGATGGGCCTGGTAGCATATCTTTGCATATCTTAGGGTGTGGGATAAAAGATACGGAATAGGTCGGTTTACATGGTGCAGAGAGGAAGTAGTTTATTGCCCACTCCTTAATGTGGCGATTGGTTTTTGCTGGAAGAAGAGGCCTCACGATGGAGTTCTGATTCACCCACTCACAACAAGGTAAGTCTAGCCGTCTGGGGGTGCCTCTGCAGAGTGGCGTAGGACAGTACATGCCTTGGGCGAATTCGAATGGGTATTGTTTCCCATTAACGAGTACGGGTTTGAGCTCAACATTTTAACAGGTGTGATTTACCGATGAGTAACCGTCGTATACTTCGTGGGGTGGTGATTTGATGAGCTCCCAGCCCTTGTAACTTTTCAGAATGGTATGAGTGTGAAGTCCTAACTCGGTCACGATGAAAAGTTACAGAGAGCGGGTCCTCATTAGATTAGCACTATGTGGACTGAAAAGGTTACATTGGAGACCGTTACTGATACGGAAGGGCGAGCGAAAAGTGCCACGCAGTGGGAGTAGTTACTCCCATGAGTGGGCGTCTGTCATGCATATAGTGTTGGCCTTGCGTTGCCAGTGTAGTCTCAATGTTGTGCTCAGCTGGTGTGGAGGGATGTTGCTAGTTGTCGTGGGAGAGGGGGGCGTATTGGCGATGTTATGGGTACAGGTGGAAGGTATAAAATCACGAGTATTGGGAGCACTTCATCATTGTCCTAGATAGGTGATAGGGTGTTGAGTGCTCTTTATGTCACCGTCACCACCAAAGCTGCAACAAGCCGGGAGTGCCAAGCCGCCTCAGCCGGCCGTGTCACCGCCTCGACGGACCTCAACGGGGTCACAGCGAAGCGAGAGGAACAGCGATATGTTCTCCATGTTAGAGGTAATGCGAGGGGAAGCAGCCGTCCGTCTCACTCGGACTGGCACGGTTTTCAGGCGACCTTGGACAACCCAGCACCGGCGTTCTTTGTTCCCAACGCCCCGAAGGTTCCTCATTCTTTAGCAGCGCAGACGAATGTGGTAGGACTCTGCTGCTTGGGTGATGCCCTATGATTATGCTACGCCAGACTAACCCTATGGCGACCCTGGCACGTGGGGGTTCTGGCTCTTTAGAGCCGCCGAAGCTCGCTGGTCCTCCTGTGGCGATGCCCACCAGTTTTTGTACATGTAACAGGGCTGCAGGAGAGAAATGTACTTTTTGTTGGGCCTGGGAACCCAGTGAAGTTGGAAGCAGCATGCCTAGTGTCTGGTCGCAGGTGAGGAGATCACTATCAAACTTCAGGAGATCACTTCGGGTTGAATCAGGCTACTTCAAGATTGACGAGCAGTGCCTTGTCGAGCGGAATGTACTCTAAGATTTCCCTTTCGAGTGGAGTCTCCATATCGGGCAACTGGTTGCAAGGTCAGCGCATTCACTATGTCAAGCCCGACTGTATACCATCTAGAGGAGGAGCCACAGTGGTAGTAGGCGTGCTCGAATGATTGCGACGATCCGGAGAGCTCGGGGGTTCTCTTGTTTTCAGGTGGTTGGGCTGAAGAGGGAGATACCGCAGGACATGTGGAATGCATTAGAAATAGTTTTCCGACGTCATGATCGGCGTCCTTCAACACGCAACAGTGAGTTTAAAGAATGTCCCTCATGGGGGAGAGGCTTATGGTCAGGTCCCCAACTTGGCACGGCGCGGCCACCGGACAGCCCACAGGCGATTCCGGCAGGGTTTGTGAAGACTTTCAAGCCAGAGGGGATAAGGAAGGGTGATGTTACCAAGCAAAAGCGAGGTCAGAAAAGTGGTTTTCCTGTTAGGTAAAAAGCTAGCAGTAAAGATCAGAGGAGATCTTCCACCCGGAGACTACGACGTCTCGGTCTGCTTCGCTGGACGGATGCTGCATGGTACGTTACCGATCGAAGTCGTTGATAAGAAGGAGTTGAGCGATCGCGATAACTACCACGGTGAGCTTTGTAGGGCAAATCTTTTTGTGATTTGATTGTATTTCTCGGAAGGCACGAATTCGGAGGCAGAGAAGGTCTCGTCGTCAGCATCACATATGCATTCTCATCAGCCTAGTAGTGGGTCGCAGTCAGCTGCTGCTACCCCGGGCATGCCCCCAGCGTTGGCTTCTCTACTCGGTAAGTTGGATTGCTCTATAACGACGCCTGTAGTGTTCTGGGATAGGTACGACGAATAGTATTCCCGAGGGGGGTCAGTTGGAAAATCCTCTGATGCGGGCACTGGGGGGCTCCGGACTACCTCCGGCTGACGAGAAGTGATGATAGTCTTTGTTATTCTGTCGAAGTCATTCTCCTACTGCGGCTCTATCAGTATCACCGCAGGTGAGACTACTGTTTGTTCAAATACCGTGTATCAATGCTAGCCGCTGTTGTTGCGTCGCCACAGTTAGTTAAAAAAAGTAAACTTACTACCGTAATACCGATAATTTGCTATCTTGAGTTTTCGGAGACATTCGAGATTTAAGAGAATATGAGGAGACTTTTTCCTAAAAGCTTCTAGGTCCCCTAGAGCGTCTACTGTCACTGTCACGTTTCCTGCTAAATGCGATTTGATTTCGCAAGGAGCACTGTTCCACGTCCTAACACGGGAAGGTGCAGCAGCATCGTACCTCGGAAGTATTCTGATTTTTCCACATTGCTTTCATTCATTCTACGAGTTGGGGCTGTCAAGAGGTTTATTTTTTTTTCCCACAGCATCACAGTAAACAAAGGATGTGGAGAAAACTCACGCACATGCGAAAGGAAAACGTTTGTTGCAAATAGCAGCGTAATGAGCTGCAAAGAGCCTCGTGTCGTGATTATCAATAACATCGCGTAATATTCACGGATAGAGTAAATCGAGGTGTTTCCACGGTGCCATTAATGTTTCGATACGATGCCTCTCACCTAGAGTCAGAGGCATCTTGAAAGCGTGCACCCTCCTGCTGTGCCGACGCTGGGCATATACTTCTTCAATCTGTTTTGGGTTCATCCAACAAACACACGATCTACAGCGTTCACTTGCGAATTGTTTCTCTTATCTCCCTCGCGGTCTCAGTGAAAGTCCCCTGAGGGAATTCTACGGCGCGTTGTATCGGCGGTGATCGGACCAGTTGAGTATTCTCGAATCTATGAAAGTACATCTCTGTGAGGCGTCTCAGCATATTAAAACCCGTCATTAGCCATGTGTGTTCGCAACAGTCATAGCGCTTCACTGTGGTCGTCAGCCTGAGGTTCATGGAACGGTTGTATACGTATGCGTGTAGCCCCTGTGCGGCTCGTCCCGGTTTTTGAACATTCTCGTCGTTACAGAGCTTATTCCACTACTACGGAGGAGATCCATCAATTTAAACACCACATTATGGGTACATCACGGAAACATCAATAAACTTCTAAAATATGGTACCACCGTTTATACATGCGTGAAAACAGTCACTTCATCTGACAAGCATTAGCCAGTAGTCTCCTCTTGAGAATAGTGATAAGGCCCACCCTGTCTCGTCATTTGGTGAACTCCTCCGCCCAGTCCTCGATCTTCCGCTTACCTCCATTGTCGTGATCGACCATTAAACGGTCATTCCGGGCGTACAACAACATGAGCAGAAATACGGACACCAGCGAGCCGGCTATTAGGGAATCTAATCTTCTTCTTTTACCTGCGACTGAAGACTGCGATTCCCTCCCACCGAGTTCATTTCGAAAAATTTTCATGCGTTATGGAAATTCTAGTGAACACAAGTTCCCATACAATCGCATCTTCTAGTGCGCCTCGGCCTTCGCTTCAATTTTTATAAAACTGATGATATCAAGATGAGATGAAAGGCGTTGCTTTTAATTAGGGAGTACTGCAACCCACGATGTTTTCCCTATTTTTAGTTTTATTGTCCACGTAGAGAGCAGAATTGTTAGACAATTCGACATGACTATACTTTTCGACCACTGTAAACCAAACCCGACCGTCCCTACGTATTGTATCATCATCATACTCGCCACGACCGGCTGGAGGTTTACTAATCTCTTCCACTGACGGTGACGAGGACCGTTGCCAGTCTGACCACCCCATGGGCTTCGAGAACTTCTCGTATATGGACTGGACCTTTTTAATGAGATCGTGCGGGACGACGTCGCAGTAGCATCAAAGTTAGGAAGTATGCTCAACGACGCATTTTTACGGCTGCGCGGTCCCAACCTGTGCGCATTCCGGTCCCAACACGTGCAAGCCCATAGGGGGTTTGTTTTATAGTGGAAACGCGGGCCTTCGGCCCGCTTTTAACTCTAATGCCTTCTGCAACCCTATCAAGTATAACCTTACACTAAAATCGTCTACGACTTTAAAGCTACCTGGTCCAAAACGTATCAGTCTTCAAAAATTTAACTTATAAGTTAAATTGAGCGGGCCTTGGGCCCGCACACAC
Organism: Perkinsus marinus ATCC 50983; assembly: GCF_000006405.1. Lineage (NCBI taxonomy): Eukaryota > Perkinsozoa > Perkinsida > Perkinsidae > Perkinsus > Perkinsus marinus. Next base: position 13,643 of record NW_003206658.1, on the reverse strand, counting down.
AAAGACAGTTCTGAGTCTCCATATGTATTGGACGGAGCTTTATTCTCTCTCTGGGAATTCTTATGACCGAATCCTTCTTGCGCGCGCTGAAGAAAAATGTGGAAAAATGTCTCCCGTCGGATTCGAACGCGTAGTCGACAATCTCGCTCGCCCAATACTGAGCTAACGGTTTCTCGATCCAAATGTATGCGTGCTAGGGTCCACATGTATGCGCTACACCTGGGGGAGGTACGGCGGTAGTGACGCGGGGCCTCGGCCCGCTCTTGATCCGTGAGACCTCTTAGGACAGTTCCAGAAGACAAGACCGGCAATAATGCCTTATGTTCGCCTTCGAACGATTTTTCGTAGTCTAGCGCAGCTGTGGAGAAAGCACATTGAAAAGATCGTCGGGATGTGAGTTCGAATTTCCCTGCTCGCCCACATTGCGCTAGCAGGGGGCGAGAAATGGATTCGGCGAAACGGGAAAAAGAAATCGGCGAGACATCGAATTCCCCTTATACTACAACGGTTAATTTGCGGAGAGCAATCAATATGGTAACATGTCAAGAATCCTAGAATCTGTGCAATCTGCGAATGCTCGCACGTCCACATGCGTGCCGTTGTGCATCCATTCGTGTTATCATGTCTGTCTACACTTCGTTGCTGAGGCTTCATTAGTTTGGGTTTGATGAGTCCTGGGTTATTCGCTACTCGGGAAGGGCACACTCCACTGAGCCACCTCGTGGGCCACGAGTCGTGGCTGCTGACCGAGTGATACCGAAACAAAGAGATATCCGATCGGGCAATAGTTCCGTACGATTGGCTCCGGAACACTCGCTAGCCTATACTTCTTGCCCAGTACGTGGTCTATGAGAGGGCAGAGTCTAATGAGCCACTTCATGGCTACTGCTCGAGTGATCCGGATACAATTTGCATAAGCTGCGCAGCTTGAGATTTCAAGCTTACTGAACTAAGTTCTCAACTAAATGTCCGTGAAGGCAGTTAGATTCCACCAGATACCTGCCGTACCAGTACACCAGTTTAGCTACCGTAGCTGGCGACTGCTGATGTTCGTCCTCAGGCGCTCTACTACTCATACCCGCTTGCATCCTTTATTGTGATTCAAACTCCCTTCTTCTATCTTATCTTCCCCAGGTAGTCGGAGACTTGTTGACTTTCAAGCCCGGTGCGCAACCAGATTAGTATCATTCTATTGAATCACCATCTACGACTAGACATATCTACATCTAGACTATCAAACACAACTACCGATACTCTAGCAGTGATACTTGATTCCGGAATTGCAACCCGATTAGTGTATATGATATAGTTGAGACACTGCTGAGGGTCTATGACTCGGCTCAAGATCACCAAACACAATCACCGATACTCTACAAGTGATACTTGATTCCGGAATTGCAACCCAATTAGTGTATATGATATAGTTGAGACACTGCTGAGGATCTATGACTCGGCTCCAGATCACCAAACACAACTACCGATACTCTAGCAGTGATACTTGATTCCGGAATTGCAACCCGATTAGTGTATATCATATAGTTGAGACACTGTTGAGGGTCTATGACTCGGCTCCAGATCACCAAACACAATTACCGATACTCTACAAGTGATACTTGACTCCGGAATTGCAACCCGATTAGTGTATATGATATAGTTGAGGTACTGTTGAGGATCTATGACTCGGCTCCAGATCATCAAACATAATCACCGATGCTCTAGCAGTGATACTTGATTCCGGAATTGCAACCCGATTAGTGTATATGATATAGTTGAGACACTGATGAGGATCTATGACTCCGCTCCAGATCATCAAACACAATTACCGATGCTCTACAAGTGATACTTGATTCCGGAATTGCAACCCGATTAGTGTATATGATATAGTTGAGACACTGATGAGGATCTATGACTCGGCTCCAGATCATCAAACACAATTACCGATTCTCTACAAGTGATACTTGATTCCGGAATTGCAACCCGATTAGTGCATATGATATAGTTGAGACACTGCTGAGGGTCTATGACTCGGCTCCAGATCACCAAACACAATTACCGATACTCTACAAGTGATACTTGATTCCGGAATTGCAACCCGATTAGTGTATATGATATAGTTGAGACACTGCTGAGGGTCTATGACTCGGCCTCAGACTATCAAACACAACTACCGATACTCTAGCAGTGATACCTGATTCCGGAATTGCAACCCGATTAGTGTATATCATATAGTTGAGACACTGCTGAGAGTCTATGACTCGGCTCCAGATCACCAAACACAATTACCGATACTCTACAAGTGATACTTGATTCCGGAATTGCAACCCAATTAGTGTATATGATATAGTTGAGACACTGCTGAGGGTCTATGGCTCGGCTCCAGATCACCAAACACGATTACCGATACTCTACAAGTGATACTTCATTCCGGAATTGCAACCCGATTTGTGTATATGATATAGTTGAGGTACTGTTGAGGATCTATGACTCGGCTCCAGATCATCAATCACAATTACCGATACTCTAGGAGTGATACTTGATTCCGGAATTGCAACCCGATTAGTGTATATCATATAGTTGAGACACTGCTGAGGGTCTATGACTCGGCTCCAGATCACCAAACACAATTACCGATACTCTACAAGTGATACTTGATTCCGGAATTGCAACCCAATTAGTGTATATGATATAGTTGAGACACTGCTGAGGGTCTATGACTCGGCTCCAGATCACCAAACACAATTACCGATACTCTACAAGTGATACTTGATTCCGGAATTGAAACCCGATTTGTGTATATGATATAGTTGAGACACTGATGAGGATCTATGACTCGGCTCCAGATCATCAAGTACAATTACCGATCCTTTACAAGTGATACTTGATTCCGAAATTGCAACCCAATTAGTGTATATGATATAGTTGAGACACTGCTGAGGGTCTATGACTCGGCTCCAGATCACCAAACACGGTTACCGATACTCTACAAGTGATACTTGATTCCGGAATTGAAACCCGATTTGTGTATATGATATAGTTGAGACACTGATGAGGATCTATGACTCGGCTCCAGATCATCAAGTACAATTACCGATCCTTTACAAGTGATACTTGATTCCGAAATTGCAACCCGATTAGTGTATATGATATAGTCGAGACACTGCTGAGGTGTATGACTCGGCTCCAGATCACCAAACATAATTACCGATACTCTACAAGTGATACTTGACTCCGGAATTGCAACCCGATTAGTGTATATGATGTAGTTGAGGTACTGTTGAGGATCTATGACTCGGCTCCAAATCACCAAACACGGTTACCGATACTCTACAAGTGATACTTGACTCCGGAATTGCAACCCGATTAGTGTATATGATATAGTTGAGGTACTGTTGAGGATCTATGACTCGGCTCCAGATCATCAAGTACAATTACCGATCCTCTACAAGTGATACGTGATTCGGAAATTGCAACCCGATTAGTGTATATGATATAGTCGAGACACTGCTGAGAGTCTATGACTCGGCTCCAGATCATATGGGCGCGCGCTAAGCACCTTGACGCGTGCGAGAAACACTCGAAATCACCCAGATCCTTCAAGGTACCGCACAGCTGCGGCGGATGATCCGCCTAAGCGGGTATTACTCCCATAAGCTGTACAGAACGTTTAATGACTAAAAGCGGGCCGAAGGCCCGCGTTTCCACTATAAAACAAACCCTCTATGGGCTTGCACGTGTTGGGACCGAAATGCGCACAGGTTGGGACCGGAGGGCATTTTTACGGACGCTCCGAACGAAACCGCTTTTCTTTGGGCGCACGATGAAAAGCGCGCGCCCTTAATTCCCGAATCGCAGTCTTCCTCCTGAATTTAGCTGCAAGTGCCACTTGCTGAGTGGACTGTTGATGACACTTCCTTTTGCGACTCACATTGTTGTGGGGTGCCTGGTATTCTCTCACGCTAGGGCTCAATCATCGATTATTAAGTCATCAATCACTATTGACCAGTTCGGGGAGTTACTTCTCACAAAAGGCTTGATAAGCAACGTCGAGACGAAGGGATTGAATGACAGTGGGGAGCAAGCCGAAGGGATCGCTACTGCTACCTGCAACTTCTATGGCGACAGTAATGGTCTGTGTGTCGTTTAGGAACTAGACGGCGACTTCACCGACATTTTCATGTACAACTCTTTCGTACTAGGACGAATCCCCATGGAGGTCACTTCGCGGGGTTGCTCAGTGATAACCTACCCCCCCGTATCGTTCACCGCCCTCAAGAGGGTTCATCAATAAACTTAGAAATCTGGTCAGAAGGATTCGCTTTACTGATCCTGATCCTGCGTATTATACTCATCTACTGTCTATGCCCTTGCGATATCGATCAGCTACGTATCAACTCCATCACCTCTAGTGTCTACTCGAACCCGTAGACAAGAAGTCCAGATTCAGTCGAGCTTATGTTCACCAACACGGGGGACAGTCAATTCATCAGAACTACACCTTCAACCGAATCGACGCTGAAGACTTCCCCCAAGTTCTCCGCGAGAATTCTGGACGCTTCAAAGTCCTATGGGGGGCCATCCCTCGTACGAACTCACGGAGCCTCGCCAAGATCACATCACAAACTATACTAGTATCGCAACACGTTCTAACAGGAGCCCATTGAACATCGGGAAAATTGCTGAGGGGACCGCTCACTGCAAACCCTCGTACTTCTAGCTGAACGTATATAGCTGTAAGACTAGACCCTCATCCTTATCGCGAGGCTAACCAACCATGGTTAGTGCCCCCCAAGGGGTCATCACAGTCATGAGTAATGGAGGAGAATATTCGAAGTTCGACTCTCGAAGGGCACGACTCGATTCCATATCGACATTTTATAGCTCCTCGAATGAACAGAGTGACAGGATTCTCTCCACTGCACATCGGCCGCATCAATGTGTACTCGTTACAAACGAGTACCCCTTATCACAATACACCTTTACAGCAACCTTAACATTATAATCGATTATCATCAATCTCGAAGAATAACAAGATTTTCGGCAAGCACTGTAGAGTGCCACACTGAGTAACGCAAGAGGACAACACACTAGACAATATTGGTGAAACTGCTCAGTTATCGACTTCCTCCACAGATGCACTCGCGATAGGTCTTCTCCTCAAAATAGAGCTCTCACTCTCTTCCTCTCCCTCACCATTTTCAATAGCCGTGACCGCGGGAACCTGCACAGGGGAAAGGTCGGAACCGAAAACAACAATAAGACCACATCGTCCAGCTCGTCGGGTTCATCTTCAGCCTTCCGAGTCTCCTCCTCGAGCTTCTCTCTATACTTCTTCATTTCGGCCGCTTCGGCACGTGCTCGTTCTCGAGCCTTCATACGGGCGTTTCTAATCGAACTCCCGATAGAGAACGCGATGTGGGCGAGGTGTGGTACTACTTTGCAATGAGTTCAGCCTTCTGGTCTCTTACTATGAACAACAAAGCCTCCACGAACAGTGTCACTACACAGCAAAATCCACCAAATAAGTATCTCTGAACGGAGATGATACCAAGTCGCGCTCAACTGTAGCCCCAAGCTTACGTATGTCGGGTCCATATACTCCCGAAATATCTTAATAAAGTAGTACCCAAATGCAAAGGAGCCCAGAAAGGCCATTATGAAGTGTAACGCAGTGCTGAAAAACACAGGCATCATCCACTACGAAGACTGAACCGAACCGGCAGCGAAAATCCAAATAGTCAACTGAGCGATCGAACGTTGTATAAGCTATTGTGCCAGAACAAGTACAGTGATATATATCACACTTGGAGGTATGTCACGCGAAAGGCAAAGTATTCCTCAACTAATGACCGGAAGATACAGATTGGGCCCAACTTGTTACTACCTGATATTCTCACTAACTCCCTTTACTTCCTCTGCCACTGTAGAAGTGCCTTGTTTTCTATGGGCTGCCGCTACGAAATTGAGCCTAGAGGCACCTTTGAGGTCGGCACCAATCGACCTTTGGTATCTGAATGGTCATGGTAATGCCTTTCCCTAACATGTCATATCGTGCTACTTCCGCTCCGCTGCTTCGGCTCTCATACGTTCGACTGGAGACAACTTCGACAACTGAAAAAATGAACATAGGGAAGGAGGCAGCGATAGCCCCCGTGGTGCTACCTCTTCCTCATCATTATTGAGGCGCGCGACAACTTTGCAGTTCTTCATGACGTCAGCCAAAACGAAAGAGCTACGCTTATCGTGATGAACCTAAGAATACCGTCACGGCACACCTGGGAGCGCCTCTCGCGCTCTACTACCCTGCGGTTGTGGTCGTCCACCATCTTGCAGAGATCATCCAAATCAATGGTATCACGATTCCTGTACACCTTCCGCAGAGCCGCTGGTTGAGAGTTGAGGAAATAGCGAATCTCGTCGCTGATCGATACTAGGACTTGAGTCGGCATAGAATGCGGCGAAAAAACAGATAAAGGAACTGCAGTCAAAATCTAACTATGAGGAGTCTTGATAACACAGTACAAAATATAGTGAAAAACACTGATCGTCGACACTAGCATCATGATGCAGCGGTAGATAGCCCTACCATCTCGCTCGGAAATGACATGACATGACATACAGTAGCTCCCTACTTGTCCACACAGACGAAGGAGAGTCTCTTCGTTAACCCCCTACTGTTAAAGGGATCTTTTCCGATTTATATTATAACCCGATTAAGAATCGAAGACCTCCCTCCCCACCAGCATTCAGTCACAGTCGAGAGACAAGATCGTACGATCGTTCAGTGAGCAAACATTGCCACATTACTAAGATTAAATAGGGCATGTCCTTACCGAGAATCGAACCAAGAACGTTATAGGGCTATCTCAACAGTCCCCCGAGTTGGGAAAATTATTGTTCTTCATCATACCAACCCATCATACAGGCCCAACCCGATTCTGTTAACGTCGACAGGAGCCTTCTACGTGGAGTCTTGCGAGATTATGCCACGAATTCGGTCAGAAGGAAACCTTGCGAGCCCGGTGCTACCCTAGAGACCTAAGCTACCAGCTACAGAGAATTGTCGAGTAAGAAGAAAACGCTGAACAGACGACTGACCCGGTTTTACTACTGCTTCTCTCGGCTTCCAAGCGCCAAGACATAGTAGACTTATTTCCCCTCCAGAACCTAGGCGATTGAGCGGCCTGTTATGAACCTGTTGTGAATCATACATACTTCGATCTAGAATTTGCGAGGTCTCAGGATTCAATCAATATCAAGAGGATAGCCACTGGATCACTTGCTACCATCAAGCTGAGACTTGATGCGCTCGTCTAGTCAAGAATGACGGACAGTTCGCGTTTACCCTGAGGAGCCACGGTGGTATGTTGGGGTCGACCAGGATGTCGAAACCGTATATCTGTGTACTTTGTGGAGTGTGAATGGGAGGGTTATACTCTAAGGCTCTGTAAGGCTTACTCTAACCGTTAGAGTAAGCCTTACGTGTTTGTAGAAATGCTCGGCGTGTTCACATGAGTTCATTTTTCTGCCCAAAATATATGTAGCTCGAACAACGCTGCGAATGCTGATTTATCGTGTGACAATGAGCGATACTCGAAAATGAAGTCCCTCGATAGCCATTCACTCGGAACACAGACAGCGTGTCCGAGTGGTTAAGGAGGTGGACTTGAAATCCACTGGGCTCAGCCCGCGCAGGTTCGAATCCTGCCGCTGTCGTTTGGCATTGATGAGAAATCAAGTTGTCATCGTCTCTATGAATCATGTTTGGCGTAACCGAGTCGAGCAGAATCAGCAACTTTTTTATCAACAACACTCTTTCTTCCCCTAAAGAATACTTTCTTCATCGCGAAGAAGGATATTTTTTCTCTTCTGAAATACTCTTCACCCCTCCCTTCAAAAGTGCCTTTCCCCACACAATCCAGGCCACTACCTCAACAACTCAACAATCATCGACAACTTGCCACTCCTTGCACCAACATCCAACAACAAAAACATGAATATGGGAGTCGTACACCATTTATCGTCATGGACTCCCTTTCAGTAACACACTGTGTATCAGTCGTATCGCGGCCTCCTTAGTCGGTAGTTCTCCGTTTCCTCCTGCCGCGGCTTGCCCGCATGCCAGAAGCAAGTCATAGCTCAAGAGCTCATGTCTCGGTATCACCAGCGACCAGGCCTCTTTGGTGAGCTCCTCCGCGCGGGAATGATCAATGGGATAGCCGAGCGGAATATTCCTGAAAGCATTTCCCTGTCACCAAGGATGGGAAGGGCAGTCCGAGCTGATTACAATTTCTCCTGGCTGAGCACCGACAATGATGTGATTATAAACTGCCCAGTGCCAGGGGTCGCAGCTATCTCCACTCCACGCGTATTGCCTTCCTGAATAACCATAATTCCCACTAGTGATTCACAGCAGCAACCGAGAATGAACAATCATAATAGCGCTGCACTGCAGAGAGCCCCTAACAAAGAATCACGGAGCTCACCTCGTCACGTGCCCAAAAATTCCAACGTCCCATGGCACTTGCGGATAAGTTGCTGACGTAATCGAATGCCCAACGGTCAACACCTAAGTGTGCCGAGTCGATAGCATTCTCGCCGGGACCAACGCATCACCAGGACTTCCCTGAACTCTCCTGTCCAGCTGCTGTTGGCAGGTCTTATCGTCGCCTTCGAGCTCACTCGATATAAAATACTTCAAATTTACGTAGTATATCAACATGTACCTGAGCATTCCAAACACTTCAACCGGTGAGCGCAATTGTAACCCGAATACCCAATCGTATGAGGAACCCCACCTTCCGGCAAGAATACACCGAATGGATCTGCGGTGCTCTCTGCCCTTCCAAGGCGGTCGAATCTGACGGCCACAGTGAATCACTTCTGTACCAACAGCAACTAGCTTTGACCTCTTGTAGAAGTTGACACACCTAAGCTGATACGCCTCCCCAGAAGATCCTCGATGAGCCCATACCGTCACCGCTTCCTCGTCTCCCTGATCGACAGAAAATCCGATCGAGCACCAACCGGTCAGCCAGGCCTCACATTCTTCCATGTCGCCGAACACGTGTCAGCACTTGAGCCGATATCAATACTCGATAATTGACCCATCAAGTCTCCAAGCTTATGCTGTTGTATTTTCTTCCGCAACTCCTTCATCCCTCGGAGGTCCACAACGTCCAGCCCTTCGAAGCCGTCGAGACTTCCTGGCACCTCAGGCCGACTATAGGGATTCGGCGGATGCTGACGAGCCTTTCGGACCTGAAATGACCTAGGCATTTGTAAAGCATAAGAACCCTATTCAGCTTAGGAAAGGGCCCACCTTCGGAGCGTATACGCTGAGCATTGCCGCCCATATCACAACGAGAGTCGGACCATAATGAAGATAAGTCATCACTGGAGAATGACGACGTGAGGCCCCAACCAACAGCAATCTGCTTGGCGCCAGGAGCCTCCGATGCCCACCGTATTCGCTCGGTCACTCCCCACGGAGGGAGCCCACACATATAGCAGATGCGCCGTGGCTTCTTTCGAGTTAGCGTTACCAGACAGATTTAATACTTATGGAGAGTCTATAATCTAGTGCTTAACACGTCTTCCCATACACACTACGGCGGAGACTACCGAGGACACTCTCAACAGAGGCAGCGGCATTTGCAGGACTCGTTTGATTCAACCTGATTTGCTCAGGGTAACCATTATGAATAGTTTGCATATTGTTCAACAAAACCGACACCATTCAACACCAGGATGAATCATAAGACAGCAACAACGCATCAGTACAAGCCCGCTCCAGCTCAGTTGAGCAATGCATCGAATATCGTACGTGCTGACATGGTCACGTATTTCTGCGTTTCTCCTAGGAGGCTTCCTGCCCCTCTACAGTAAGCCATGAAGGTGGCAGCGGAACCCTTCTCGTCAGAGTGAGATGCGATTTCATTGATCAGCTCGAGGTTCGAATGGTTAATCGGGTAACCCGATGGAATCGCCCTGTGAAGGTAGATGGGAACTAGTGAGGCTGTTATTCCTGCTTACACATCATTCGGGCTGATCAAAGTCAACGACGTTATCATGAACATCCCTTTCTGCTCGGAAAAGACCATCTCCACACCTCGAATGATCCCATCCTGAGAAGTTCCACCCAACAGTAGCAATCGGCGATTCGGGAATTCCAAGTAACGAACATTCTCAGGCGATTCGAGGGAAGCTGATACTCTATAGTTTATATAGCCTTAACGCTAGTTACTATACTACACACTACAGAATATTCCAACCATTATAGTGACTTATAACTACAATATACAGACCATAATATCGTCAAAGTATATTATATAACGATTATATATAACTTCCTAACTATATACTTACTACTGGTATAACTCCTACTGAACTCCTACTGAGGCTATATGACTTCCTTCTACAACTAACTTGCTATAACACTAACTATACATATAACTTCAATACATTATAGTTCTATGAGGATCAAGACCCTCCTCGTTAGCTCACCTCGTCAGTAGACCAGAACACATCCTTCTCAAGTTTCAGAGACATGTCACGAGCAATCCTGTATGCCAAGGAATGCGTACCTGATTACTCCGATTCGCTTCTCCACTGGATTCCGACACACCACCTAAACTTCGCTGAACTCTCTTGTTCAATCGCTGCTGACAACCCAGGCCGTCGCCTCCCAGTTTAGTGTTCATAAAGTACTTCAAATTTACATAGTATCTGCCCACGTACTTGACTTCTGTGGAAGCATCGATGCCTTCTGGACTGATGAAATCTCTATACTGGCCCGGAAGTGCGCCTAACGGTGTCGGTTGCTTTAACCTGAAAACGAGTCTTTCTCATAATAATGAGAATCCCCCGCCCTTCCTTGCTTGTGATGAAAGCTGATACACTCCATGTGATAAGACTTGTCTGCAGCATCCCGACGAGCCCACACTGTAGATGACAAATCATCGTCCTATGGGAGACCATTGACACCTCGTGTAGTATACAATGACAGTATACCTTCCCAAGGGAAGAACAGGTGTCCTCAATAGGGATGCCCGATAGGTCGTCATGTGCGGCTTGGGGCTGAGTATTGGTGATACGAAGATTTGATAACTCCGAGGTCAAATCGAAGACATTCTGCGCGTTCTCCTTCTCTTGCGCTCGTGGTCTATCGTACGGCTTCTGATGGGCTTTATTCCCCTGAAGTCAAAATCTCAATTCTTTCCGCTTCCAAGGTCGTATTCAGCCAGGGGACGACTGTCGGAAGAATCACTATAGTTGCCACGGTGAGTTCCTGTCGGGATGTCGATCCCGACTAGATCCCAGCATAACAGAAATCGACTCGGTTATGAGCCTCCGATCAGTACCGGTAGGGAACAGTCAACTCAAGTAGCATCTACTCTATGCTTCAAGTGAGTCTATGCAGTTAGCTCACCCAAGGGGTACGAAATTTCGAGAGTTGACAGATTTGCACCGCCTTTGCTATGTCGCGATAGGTGCGCAGTAGGGCGAGAAATATGCTACTGTCTCTCAGACACGTATTTTCGACGAAACTAGACATGAATTCTGTGTTAATCGCCTTACACTAGATCTCTCGAGATCAACAGACAAAGTGGAAGCAACTGTACGAGGTTACCAAAAAATTCGCGCAAACCGCTCCGCTTCGCGTCATGTCGCGCATAAGCGGCCTCGATTGCTTCCCGTGGAGAATTGGGTACTCGGCTGAGAGAGTACCGACTCTCAGACGTGAAAGTTCAATGCACTTCGGTGTCCCCGTCCCCAATTGTAAATCACTTTCTGTTTTCGAAAAGTTGATCTGTACCTCCTAGACTAATCAGAGGCTAAAGAAGCCATAGAGCCGTCCTCTCACCTTCCGATGACGTGGTCTCGACGAACCAACTTCAACTATCACCATCAGCGCCGCCACGACGATCAAACGATAGACCATAGAAAACATCTCCTCGAGAGGGTAACTCTGGAAGAGATCACCCAGTGCTTCGAAGAGATTCGCTCAACACTGATGACATTCTATTTGAACAAACCTCGGTGACGACTCCATCATTCGCTCAGTTGGCGTCAGACATGGTACAACCTCACCTTTACCCACTGAAAAGCTGACTTGTTTGAACCTATCAGTTGGAGTACGACAAAGCTTGGAACCCCATCTAAGAAATCTCGTATACAGTCACGTCTTCATGTGTGGTATAACTTAATACTCGCACCTAACGGGGCTATGATGACCATGATGATTGTCATGCAAAAGGAGTTGTTCTGTATTGTGTCTTTTCGTCCCTTGTTTAGACGCAAATGACATTTACTAGCCCTATGCAAATCTTGGCGCGGAGGGGCCTTTATACATTCATTTACTATGTTAAATGAGCTTCCACAAAGTCTTGTACTTTGCGTTAATCCCTCATCATCTAAACTTCCGGGACAGGGTGAGGGCCCAGTAGACTTCACTCGCCGACGATGACTTTCTGACGCGCTTCGTGGGGGAGAAATCGTGCGCAGTCGATTGAGAGCGTCCAATACCTCGAGCCCATGTAACAGCCACATGTCGGCATCACATAACTCCATGCAGTATACTCCTTAACACCGCACTCAAGCCGTTACTCTCTTTCCACTCTGCTACATCTCACCTTCCCCCACCGATGGAGAGACAATCGGGATTAGCACCCAGTAGAGGGGAAGGCTGGGAACTCCCACCTCCTGAAGAGAATTGATTACCACAACAAGTCGGCCACCACGAAACTGAACAACATCACGGAATAGAGAACAACGACATAGTGGAGACAATAGTTGAATGCCTCCTTCTTGTAGAAGCGACTGAGGCTCCGCAAAAGACCGTCAATGAGGATTGCTACCATAATCTTCGGTGAGCAACTTCAGACGATCCGACAGAGTAACCAGAAGCTATAGCCTCTACACTACGTCTGAAACGAAGGTGGTCATGATGACCCGGTCATCAGATATGAAAACAACAATCACGCTGGTCAAGTGATGATATTACATACAGGAACTTATCATAGTCCCCTACTGATAGAGTAATCGGCTCGAGAAAGAGAACAGCCCAAAAAGGGAAACACTACCAGACGTAGCGGCCAACGTTACCGAATGGCAATAATAGAGAGAGAACATAGCATATGCGACGGAGGACAGCACTCAAAGCCCGCCCTGGTCCACAACCACTAGATAAACAAATAGTACTCGGATCCGCAGCGATGTACTACCCCTCTGAGAAAAATGACCGGAAAATGACCGGTCATGACATACAATAGCTTCGTGCTATTCCACACAGACGAAGAAGAGTCTCTTCCTCGACTCCCTACTTGAGTAGGAATCTCTTTCGATTCCTACCCAGGCGAACAGGCGACTGACCCTGTCTCACTACCCTTCTGTGCTCCTCTCGGCTTGCAAGCGCCAAGACATAGTGCACTGATGTTCTCTCCAGAACATAGGCGAATGAACGACCTGTTATGAGCTTGTTATAAATAATGCACGGATCGACCCATGATATGCGAGGTCTCAGAATTCATTCGAGGTCAAAGGAATAGCCACTGAACCGCATGCTATCAACAAGTGTGAGGGCCCAGCCATCAGCTGGGACTTGATGCGCTTGTCCAGCGGCTGGACTCCAGCCAGCTAGACCT
>NW_003213249.1:0-1101 GCF_000006405.1 Perkinsus marinus ATCC 50983 | reverse complement strand
CTCAGACACATCCATGTCCTCGCCAGTTTCTGATTCCGAGTCGGGAGTCGGAGTGAATTCAAACGAGGCTCCGAAAGTACCATTGGAGCCAGTAGAAGGGTCGCCTCTTATGATTACTTATGAACAAGAATCCTCCAGTAATGATAAATGGCATGTCGTTGGAGAAGCAAAGACGAGGAAATATTCACCGATCATCACCAAAGTATCGTCCTTGTTGTCACCAAGGCGTCTGGCTCGGCGACGTGCTGCAGCAAAAGAGGCAGCAGGCTGCTGCCAGCAGCATCTCTCCAATCGACTAAGCCTGATGAGGAAACGGTTGCGGTAGCGAAGGCAAAAGAGCATTCTGACGAGCTTCAGTCGAGACCTGGGAACATTGAAGGGATATTATTTGTGAAACGCATCTTCATTTGCTTCGAGGAGAAGCCCACAGATGAGTGTCTCTGTTATCATCCTTCTATGCTTTCGAAAGAGGCTCCTTTCTGAGATCTGGTTGGTGGTCATTGGTGACGATTTGTCATGCTGCTTGTATTCTATTGTTTTTCTCTCTCCTCCTACATACTGTCAGTCCTCTTGAATCCTCATGTCGATGCGTACGATGTAGTTGTCCCCTTCCCGCCTGAGTGCGTTATTTCTGTACCCTTTCGAGTATATCAGCGTAGCTCCGCTATATACTCGCAAGTTCGAGAAGCTTTTCCTCAAGCGCTATGACGACCCTCTTGAATTTTTAACTCTGCGATATACAAAATGGCTAACATTTACAGAAATGAATAATGATTACGGTATGGTTCAGTTGTCAATGAAAGTGGTTCCATAAAGTGTGGAAGTCGAAGTAATCGAAGTAAAGTACCCTATAAAGTCGAAATATCAACGACTGGAGTTTGGCTTTTTCTGGTGTCACTAGATGCTACGCTACGATTTGTTCTTAATGCATGCGTTTGCGCTTCCCTTGATATCGGCAACTCTGCGTACGATCTCTGAACTACACCTATTTAGTGGAGCGGCTAGTGCAACATCTAAGACAGGATGCATAACACGATCCACGCTAGGGTTGGCTGCAGCTAAGTTCGTCTATCTTTCGTTAGTTCATTAAGAATATTCTTT
>NW_003207611.1:0-1568 GCF_000006405.1 Perkinsus marinus ATCC 50983 | reverse complement strand
TTGAGACGATCTCGGTGGAACTCGAACCCACAATCTTTGGTTCCGGAGACCAACGCTTTATCCATTAGGCCACGAGACCAACGAGTTTGAGATTTGTCCCACCATCTCTGCTTCTCATAGAGGGGCCTCCATTATAGATCATAAAACCCTTCTGACACGGGAGTGTGGGTGAGGAATCACGTAGCGGTAGAGAAGCACCAACACGAAACCCGGAGCCAGCAGGCCCGCATTATTGGCGCTGCGCTACCGCAACGTGATTGATGTGTGAGGCTGACCTTCACACATCTCCCGGGTCGGGAGGGTTGGGTGAGAAGAACCAGAGGGTTCCATCACTGTACTGTAACAGTGCACGCCGCAGCATATTGCTACGCCACAGCGTCAATCATCATGATTGAGAGTAGTTGATCATATCAACTTGCTCTGCACGCACGCGCACATATCTTACGGGTATGAGTCTCTATCGTCTGCGTGCGGGGACGCACGCTTCATAATTGGGTGCTAGGAGACACTCCCTCAGTCCGATCAGGTTTTACTCACGCGACACTGCGTTTGCTATCACCAAAACTCTTGCTCCTCATAGAGGGGCCTCCATTACATAGTGTTCTTAAAGGGGTCAATTCATTGGAGATCGCTTGTTGGCAGACCAACAATCTTCTTGTACCGTCAGCTTCGGCATGTATTCTGACGAGTCACAAGGGTATACAATCAACATCGACATCTGTACGGCCAGTGGCATCCGTATATGAGCCCTTTCCGGCATGAAGACGATCTCGGTGGGACTCGAACCTACAATCTTTAGTTCCGAAGATCAACGCCTTATCCATTAGGCCACGAGACCAACGAGTTTGAGATTTATCCCACTATCTCGTCACTATGCGCAACACCGACTTAACGGCACACATGAGTTCGCATCCGACACGCTGAATAGATCACAAAACTCTTGCTCCTCATAGAGGGGCCCCCATTACATAGTGTTCTAAATGAGGTCAATTCATTGGAGATCGTTCGTTGGCAGACCAACAATCTTCTTGTACCCTTAGCCTCAGCATGTATCCCGACGAGTCACAAGGGTATACAATCAACATCGACATCTGTACGGCCAGTGGCATCCGTATATGGGCGTTTCCCGGCGTAGAGGCGATCTCGATGGGACTCGAACCCATAGTCTTAGATTCCGAAGACCAACGCCTTATCCATTAGGCCACGAGACCAATGAGTTTGAGATTTACCCCACTATCTCGTCACTACGCGCAACACTGACTTAACGGCACACATGATTTCGCATTCGAGACGCTGAATAGATCACAAAACTCTTGCTCCTCATAGAGGGGCCTCCATTACATAGTGTTTTCAATGAGGTCAATTCATTGGAGATCGTTCGTTGGCAGACCAACAATCTTCTTGTACCCTTAGCCTCAGCATGTATCCCGACGAGTCACAAGGGTATACAATCAACATCGACATCTGTAAGGCCTGTGGCATCCGTATATGGGCGCTTCCCGGCGTGGAGACGATCTCGATGGGACTCAAACCCACAACCTTTGTTTCCGAAGACCAACGCCTTATCC
>NW_003210348.1:0-1032 GCF_000006405.1 Perkinsus marinus ATCC 50983 | reverse complement strand
TGAGCCCCAACACGCTATCCACTGCGCCAAGCTGCTCATGCGTACAAACTCCTGTATCGCCCTGACGTGCTGAGCATAACTGTTCCACGATAGAATAGAGACTCTTCTCTCGTTGATACGAACTGCACCGCCCGGAAATCGAACCCGGACCATCTGCTTGGAAGGCAGATATCCTAACCATTAGACTAGCGGTACATATCACTTATGTAGTGATTGAGTATTCCTGTGATACTTGTAGAGGGACATCTGAATCCCTTCTCGGACGTACCGTCGTCAACCATCCCGCGGCCAAGAGTCTGATTAGGCCTTAAACGCGTACCTGAGATCCCGAACTGCTACTATATCTCTCCCATGGTAGGCCGCATTCTATCTCGGTTGATAACTCCAACTGGTAAGGTTCTCATCGCATACTACAGCTAGCTCGGCACAAGCTGCACAACTTTTTCGTGACATCGAAGTTCCTGCTTGCAAGCACATTTTGAAACCGCATGCGGCGGCTCGTGAATTTGGGCTGTTGTTTCATCTCCGCAACGCGTTCTCAGGTACCGGGCGGTCATTCATCATTCCTGCAAGGAGTTCTGCTCTAGGTGGATAGCTCTTTTCTATGCACGGACAACGCTTTATTAACGTTGTTTTTCCTCTGGACTGGCACGGTTGGGCCAACCGCACGGAATGGTACGAAAACACCGACTCTGTTTAGTGGAAATTTTCCGGTAAGACTGATCTATGCAGTCGATAAGCTGCACCTCTCAGTTTAATAACCATCTCGAGTGTATTGTGATGAATAGCAGCTCCTTGTTTCGATCAAGGGACCTTTGGGTTATGAGCCCAACACGCTATCCACTGCGCCGAGCTGCTCATGCGTATAAACTCCTGTATCGCCCTGACGTGCTGAGCATAACTGTTCCACGATAGAATAGAGACTCTTCTCTCGTTGATACGAACTGCACCGCCCGGGAATCAAACCCGGACTATCTGCTTGGAAGGCAGATATCCTAACCATTAGACTAGCGGTGCATATCACTTATGTAG
>NW_003206625.1:0-1007 GCF_000006405.1 Perkinsus marinus ATCC 50983 | reverse complement strand
GGGAACTGAGGTCGTTTTCCCCTCAGAGTTGACCGATCTCCTGTGTGAAAAAAGCCCAGCTCTGGCGCACAGCCGAGGGCTTATTGGGAGCCCTGTTAGTTTGGTCCGCACCTCCACACACCACCCTATGTTGGACGCATCACAAGACACCAATATTTGACATGAACCATTCTCATTGACCATCGGACTCGGCTTCACCGGTATAAACCGGGGCGTGGGCGGTAGGGTTGAAGCCAGCTCCGTCCAACGATTGACATCAAGTATCAACGCCTTGGGTACCGGATTCTCCCACGTTAATGATGGCGATATGTTGTCGTCTTTCACAGCTTCCACGACCGCCCTCCAAAGAACCCTGGCCTTCATGCTGCACTCGATGTATCTCCCTAGCGGGTCGTATAGGGATGCGAGTGTATGACTCACCATGCGCTTAGTCACCAAAGACGAGTTGCCATCAACGGGTAGTAATTTAGCCGAGAAAACCGGGGATAGAAGGTCGTTTTTGAGAACGTAGCCGAGGAGCTTATTGTCCTTGTCTTCATCCCACGTCTGATAGCGTTTAAGCGGTGGAAAATGAAAACCACGGAGCTTTGCGGGTGCTTCGACGATGTCATAGTGCCAGTTCACCTGTGCAACCGTATCGCCGGTAACAGCATAGTCGTCAACATAGTCGGCTAGTTGAAGCCCCTCTCCCTCATCTATCGATGAGGAGAGGAAGGCCTCTTGTATGGTAGGCTTACAGTAGTTGAAGATAGCGGAGTCGTAGAATGCTGGACATACGATGGAGTGCTCTAGTGAAGCAGGTGGTACCAATGTATCTGCTAAATGGTGAGCTTCTTGTATCCAAACTTCTGTTGCAGCTTCCAAGCCTCCTGGGCTCGGACCGGCACCGAATGGCATCGATGTCCAGAGCAACATATAGGTTTCAGATCTCGTCTGAGTGAGAGTTCTCGCCTTCATAACTACTGTAGCACAAGTAGCTGCTGACTTGGCACTCAGCAGAACTTGGT
>NW_003209462.1:0-1010 GCF_000006405.1 Perkinsus marinus ATCC 50983 | reverse complement strand
AAGCGAGGAGTTGGCGGTCACGGTGAGCTTCGACACTCATCATGACATCCGCGAAATCGTCCTCTTCAGGTGAATGCAACATTCTCGAGTATATGCTTGTTCCGACGCTCAAGTCTCGCTAGATCCGCTGGAAGATTCAGTATCATCACGATTCGTCAATAGCCATCATGAGAATTTGCTCTCAATAATGGTTCACCTTCATTGTGCGAGAATAATCCCTTCCCCTTACCCGATCTTCGCTCTATCAAAGTGAAACATTCAGAGCACCAGATGTTAAAGGTTTTACATTTCACAGGGCATTGGGGGTTTTTATTTTTCCCAGTAAGTTCTCGTAAAACAAAACTCGAGAGTTTCAGTATTTTGTTGTGTTTGATGAAGGAGTCGTTATAAGCAATATGAGGGAATGTCCACATGGTCAACTACATCATGTAGTCTACATGTGTCGGTGACAACATGAAAATTTGAAGGATGTCTGGGGCCCCCGGGGGGGGGGTTCTTATTGGTTTGAAACCAATGGTTTCTGAACACCATTCAAGTTCATAGACAAATTGCTATATTTTGCGAGAGAACTCCTGAGCTTAACTGAGTGATCGATGATATATCCCTCGAGAACTGCCCTCGAAACTCAGCGACAACCTAATCTTGGGAATTTCCAACCTTCCCAGAAAACTTCAAGTTACTATACCAATCCTTCCTGTGACTAAACGCCATATTATAGATCACCAAGCTGTACGGTCCTGTTCTCCTTTGTGTATTGTATGCTGATAAATAGCATAATCAAAATTTAATGCGTGTCAATTCGAATTGAGAAATAGCATGAAAGTGCAAACGGTCGATTTTTGTAAGAAGTTTTCATATTATAAAGGAGGCTTGACGCAAGATATAATGACGACGATATCGTTATTATATAGGATTATATGTGCTTGACCATGTGCATATTTTACCACACTTTTGGCTACAGTATGGCTACTAAAAAGCGCAACTTGCGCCCTTGTTGCACCTACAGCAGA
>NW_003205180.1:0-966 GCF_000006405.1 Perkinsus marinus ATCC 50983 | reverse complement strand
CTGAGCGGCGAAAACGATTATCACGAGCACCCACTCGGGTGGAAATAACAGACGAAACAGCAGAAAGAATGAGCCACTACCCTTCGACTCGAAGTTCACCACTATAAAGCAACACTGTCATGTGTCATGCAGCATGATGCGAAGCCGACCACCGAAAGCTAGGGAAACGCACAGCGATTACCGCGCACGCCAACACGATCGATAACCGCGCAGTATTAATATTTCAACGCCAGGATGAGACCAGTGGAGGAGAGGGGGACAAGGAGTATTGGTGGTGCTATTGAACCAGCCGCAGAAGAGATCGACTCTTCGTTACAGCCTCAGTCACGCCACTATCAAGCAGGGATGTTTAATCAGGTAGAAAATCTATCGCACGGCGTTTCACTATCAAGAGTAGTCGAGGAGGAACAGCTCGTATCGACTTAACACACACGTCGAAAGCCATGTAGTAAGCACTAGGTAGGGCCAGTCTTGCGAAGTTATCATTGATTCATCCAGTGTCTGCGGAGACGCAAACCCGACGGATGAGAGTGATATTATCGGAGCTTGACCACACATTCTTGGTCACAACAGTTGTCATATACACGAATAAGATCGTAGCCACCAAGTGACGGATCACCATGGGCTCGCTGGGATGCTCTCGAGGTCGCCGAACTTCTTGGGATTCACTCCGTACCAGACGACGCCGGCGCGAACGCAAGAGAGCCCCTCACGGAGTTGAGAGAGACTCAGCCGAACCTCGTTGAAATCTATCGCTGGTCCGCGGCCAGCCTTCTATCGATCTACATACGTGATTGCTGACGTATCTCATTGGCTCGTGTACTGTGCTCAGACTTGTTGATTTGGTGAATGGTCAACTTTAAACAAAGGCAGAGAGGTTGTAGAAGTATCTGCCGTTCCGCCAGCCGATGGTGATCATTGATCCTGAGCAAGGCGAGCTAAAGCTTCTGCGCTATCCATCACGAT
>NW_003210460.1:0-2202 GCF_000006405.1 Perkinsus marinus ATCC 50983 | reverse complement strand
CTTCCGTCAACACGGTGACACCAAGAGGCTCGATCTCGACCCATTGAGTAGATCCAAGGGCTTGTTCGGTTTCAGTAGAGGAGTCCTCACTACACTGAATCATTCACCCTAGACTATCCCGAGATCGCCTACATGGAGCTACGAGAATTGACAAGTACTTACTCTCGCAACAAAATCGAATGACAGAAAAAAAACAGTAACGTAGCAGCTCGGATTCCGAGAACTACATATATCGCAACGAAGGAGTGGAACAGAATTGGCGAGAAGGACACACAGGAGTTACTCATATCAAAACAGCACACTGTCGTCGCGCAGACTATGCGACGATAAAAAAGTTGCTCTCTTCCCCTACTCAGTTATTTGCAGACTGTATCCTCTGTATTCGGTTCATAAACACATTCTGAAAACATGACAGAGTTCATTAGTAGCCATGCGGAGCTTGGAAGCATACGAACAAGGAGTCTGTAATGCACATTAAACAGTGGCATAAAAGGAAGTCACCAGTGGCCATCACAATGCATATAGAAGCTTCCAGTGCATTGATAAACCAAAGATCACGATAAAATACTTCCCTCAATTTGATAGGTGTAGCAATCTCACCTTATTCCCTTGTGGAGTGGTAGTAGGCCTGCCAAGATCAGCTCTAACCCCGGGTTTGACGAGCACCTCGATGAACACAGGCCCACTGTGGGGTTGGGCCACAGCATCGGCTACTGCTGATGCGAGCTCCTCCTCAGTACGAACCCGTATAGCAGTAGGGTAGCTGAAGGGTAGAAATTCTCTCACTAAGGATCGATCCCTGGATCTCGGACTACCCAACATCTCGGGCAATACCACATAGATTCAAGCCAGCAGCAGCTGTTGGCTGCCCTCCGACACTCTCATGCATCCCATTGTTAATCTGACCAATTGTGTGAGGTCGCAGGTTCAATCCCCAGCACCGCCTACCAAGACATGAACTAAATTCTCAGCCTTATTAGTAGCCATTGATCCCATGTGCATCAGCAAAGCTCCGTCACCATCCATACACACCACTGGGGACTTTGACGGCATGTGAGTAGCCAAACCTAATGAGAGAAACCATCTACAGGGATATCGACTATTACAACATGACTCAGAGAGATATAAAGCAGGCACACATCACTCGAGAATGGCGAATCAACTCTCAGTGCAAAGATCTTAGTCACTCTCAAGCTAAATCAATGATAGTTAAATTTATGCACATATAAAGCAATTACTACAAGGAAAATGAACATACAAGGAAGCACGGATGAATCCCAGTATGCTATTATAGTATCATTACCTTCTGCAATGGACCCAGCATGGCCCATATTGCCAACACATAGGAAGTCTTGAGAATGATCTCCACCATACTCGTTAGCTCTAATCTCGAATAATTCTCGACTGAGGAATATACTTATCTATCTTATTGCCAAGTTTAAGGTATACCTCAAGAATCCTGTAGTGCCGACATATGTAGCCTGATCACCACCAGCCTTCAACACTACTCTTATGGCATTCTCCCTCGTCATAGGCAAGGTCTTATCATACTCTGCTGCCATCTCCAAAGTATATCTTTAAAACTAAGCTAATGGGCATAACGTCATATTACTTAACTACCTCGAGAAAGTATCCTTTCGAACCAGTATCAAATGCGGAGTCTTGCTCTCCATAGACTAAAATAACAGCCATAGGAAATTGAACCA
Organism: Perkinsus marinus ATCC 50983; assembly: GCF_000006405.1. Classification (NCBI taxonomy): domain Eukaryota; phylum Perkinsozoa; order Perkinsida; family Perkinsidae; genus Perkinsus; species Perkinsus marinus. Next base: position 496 of record NW_003210460.1, on the reverse strand, counting down.
GATACCTCTAGAATGAGAGCCTAACACCTTACCTGCGCCGCCGCTGCTTCCAGAGCTTCCAAAGCTTCCGAATTCTCAGTAGGCAGCTCAGTGCAAGCCAAATCCATAGCTTGAATTATACCTAAGTAACACCACTAAACCCAGGTTCGATCCGCAATATTACCAGCCTGCAATTTTCCCATGATCTTATGCTGTGGCTCGTCCCTTACTCCAGGCTCACCACGCCAACCCACCAGAACCTAAATGCTCACCAATCGGACATCATCCGTATCTTGCGCGAGTAACCTCAAGATACTTCTCTATTACCAGCATAGGAATCCCGTACACTCCGGGATGAGCCAATGAGAGGAGCGGATTGACCATGTTACCATAACCACTATTCTGAGTGTATCTAAAGAAAAGAACAAGTTGGAATAATGTATATAAGCATAGTTACATATACAGCATAATTGCATACAATACCGTATAACATCATACATTTAATAAAATAGAGAAA
>NW_003210925.1:0-1776 GCF_000006405.1 Perkinsus marinus ATCC 50983 | reverse complement strand
GGTGACGCTACGGAAATTCTTAGGAAAATTATTGTTATTCATATGAATTCGCGTATAAATGTACAGAAATCAACAATAAATTTCCAAATCTTCCACCCAAATGGTCACCAACACATCTGTTGACCATGTGCTTATTCCCTCATACTTATCCGGGGGGACTGAGGTTGATCAACTACGCACAATATGCAAGAAGAGTGGTAACAAATAAAAAAAATAAATCTTATTAATATCTATTTATAATATATTAACATTAATAATAATATTTTTTAACAACAAGACTATCCCAAACTCAGCCACACTCTCAAAAACACCCTAAAAGCGAATCTATTCTCCATATTCAGCAAACCACCGTTATTAATAACCCAACACACTACCAATCATAATACTTTAGCAATAGTAATTGTTAACAGCAGAAATACAATTATGAGGACTCCGATGCGAGCTGCCCCTCGACAAGACCAAACAAGCGCGTCAGATGCTCTCCCTGGTGGCGATGGGTGTCGGCCATAACCTGGATCACTTGGTGAAGGGGAGACGCCACTCCTGATGAGAGATCGTCACCTTGAAAAATAACATATCCCTACCTTTGGTCTGCTGCTGCGACACACTCTCATGAGCCACCGCAACTGCTTCCATCTGGTTAAGAATCTTCGCCTGATGCATATCGACGATTGCCGATTTGTTTCGTAAAAAATTGGTGGAAATTCAATTCAATACATTTCCCAGCTACCCAGAAATATATGTTTGCTCTCTTCAGATGAGCTCGGGAGTTTCCTTATTAATAATAGAAGTTGCGAAGCGAGCGGAGCATATACCGCAACAACAGGCACTTTCGTGTTGTGCGTGCGTGCAGAATCATTCTGGCTTAACTACGAAGCGTAGGAAGCTACCAGACGGATCAAACGACTCCTCTATATGCCGAGGTGTAGGCAAAAAATCGGGAAATCCGATTATACGAACAGCTCGACGAGATATGCACAAAAAACTTTAATGAAGCAAAAATGTCCTACCCGGGGATCGAACCGGAGACCTATGTAAAATTCATTGATTGAGTCCATGGACTCAGTGAGCTCCGCCCCTTCGTCACGAAGGCCTAGTGTACAAAAACCGATCAAATTTTCTTCCTAAATTTCCTCAGAATTCTCATATTGTCACCAACTCATGTTTTCCCCCCCAAAGTGCAATGAATGGTATATACCATATGAAATTTGGACATTTTATTTCCCCCGCGATGAGTAATAGACACTGGGCGAAGACCTGTATGGTGCCTACCTGGTTTATCTGTTGACTTTGTAGACTCTTAATCAGTTGCAACAAGTTGAGTAGTTGTGTCTTGGCTGCTGAGTCGCCAGCCTTCCGCTGAAAAAAAGGGAAGACGATAATGATATGGAAGAAAGCTCTTTAGATTGTCATAGAGATATAGTCACCAAAAAACAACAACGACAAACAACAACAACAATGATAATAACAACAACAGTTGTAGCAGCAGCAGCAGCAACAACAACAACAACAACAACAACAACAACAACAACAACAACAACAATAACAACAGCAGCAGCAGCAGCAACAACAACAACAACAGTTGTAGCAGCAGCAGCAACAACAACAACCGCACCAGTGTTAAGGGAATATACGTTTGGTTTCCTCAGCTGCCTTCAGAATAGCTACAAAACATACCTTACGGTAAAAGTGTACAGAAACCAACGATAATTCCACAGAATTTTTATATTTTCACCAACACGTGTAGTTGACCATATGCCTATTACCACCTCCCCC
>NW_003205386.1:0-899 GCF_000006405.1 Perkinsus marinus ATCC 50983 | reverse complement strand
TGGTCAAAGATGCTCGCGAAAGCTGCACATCAATTTCGCACATGGGCGAAATTGACTTGCAGGTGGGTATAAAAGTTGATGTAGGCCATGTGGCTCGATTTCAACCATATGGGTATGCTTCTGAGGATGGGGTGTTACAGTGGACCATATGTGGTAGGTCATTTGGAGATGTCACCAAAATGGTCTAAATCTGCGCATTCCATTTAAGTGAATTTAAGTGAAATTTAAGTGAATTTTACTTAAAATTGACCTTTTTCGTTGCGCAGATTTGGGGTGGTGATGGGTGACTCGAACTTGAACACATCCCCCTAGGACCGACAGTTCCAAAAGTTTGGAGGAAACTATTTCAATTCGAGAACTCCAATTGAGACTTTGATATTGACCTATATTCTGGGCGCGTGATTTAGTTTTACGGCGCGTGACTCGTATTCCGCCGACTAGGAATGGATTGATGTAAAACCCTTCTGACACGGGAGTGTGGGTGAGGAATCACGTAGCGGTAGAGAAGCACCAACACGAAACCCGGAGCCAGCAGGCCCGCATTATTGGCGCTGCGCCACCGCAACGTGATTGATGTGTGAGGCTGACCTTCACACATCTCCCGGGTCGGGAGGGTTGGGTGAGAAGAACCAGAGGGTTCCATCATTGTACTGTAACAGTGCACGCCGCAGCATATTGCTACGCCACAGCGTCAATCATCATGAGTGAGAGTAGTCGATCATATCAACTTGCTCTGCACGCACGCGCACATCTCTTACGGGTATGAGTCTCTATCGTCTGCGTGCGGGGACGCACGCTTCATAATTGCGTGCTGGGGGACACTCCCTCAGTCCGATCAGGTTTTACTCACGCGACACGACGTTTGCTATCACTTATAGCATCATTTCGAGAACGAACTT
>NW_003214269.1:0-1106 GCF_000006405.1 Perkinsus marinus ATCC 50983 | reverse complement strand
TTACGAGTTTTCGAAGCTCCTGAGCTGAGCTGAGGAGAGCGAACATATGTTCCTTTTACACTGAAGTTTACTATTAGAAACGAATGGGAATTCATTTCATCTTACGGGTGTTAACTGAATTTCCCTAGGGTGTTGTGAATTCGTCACAATGCAGAAGTTTGTTTTTTTTATTATTAGATTGTCGTATTGCTGATAGTATCATGGGTTTTGATACTGCTGGGGCCGCCCGTGGTGATAGGAATTCTGATGTTTGCTGTGAGACGCGGCCACATTAAAGTGGCAAAGGTGCGGCAAGAGAAAGTTGACAGGGTGAGTTTAGCAGTATATTGTTGATGTACTTGAATGCAAATGGAGAATTATATATTTGGGTTGTTTTGAGTATTAGGAAAAGCTACGGTTAATTATCGATGAGCGATATATACACCTGTGACACAATTATTGTCCCCATAACAACAATATGCACATGGTCAACTACATGTGCTGCACTACTAGTTCTTCAGCGACTTCGGTTGAGCCCAATATATTTAACGGTGTGGGAAAATGTGCGTATGAAAAAGTACAGGTGTCGGTGACAATATGAGAATTTTGAGGAAATTGTGGGAAATTCGTAGGCGTTTCTGTACACTTCTAGCCGAATTCGCATATAAACTCGTGTGATTATTCATGGAAACTCCTGAGCTCAGCTGAGGAAAGCGAATATATGTTGGTGAAACACTAGTGAGGAGTGTATATATGTTTCTCGCAAACGGTGACATGATCATTTGCTGCGGCGAGAATTTAGGAATATGTCTTTTACTAGTGTTTTTATATCACGGGTGGAACTCCATCGTACGTGTGTGTTTAGTGTTATATCAGGTGATATCGGCTTTACGTATTGTACCCGTCGAAGAGGCCTCGAAAGTCGCAGAGGAGTGCAGTGTCTGTTTGACTGAGTAATACAGTCAATTTGGTGTAGTGGTATCATAACACGTTCAATACCCTGTGGTCGCGGGGTCGATCCCTTGTCATGTTATTTAGGTTCAGTGGAACTCCATCAACGACTAGTGGTGTTGAAATTATACGGGAAACCCCATGCCAGCATTATTTCCATCACGAGTGTCTGATCA
>NW_003211321.1:0-1300 GCF_000006405.1 Perkinsus marinus ATCC 50983 | reverse complement strand
TTGTGACTATAGAGTGGGGGAGCGTGGACGGAATTCGACCGTCAATGTCAGCGATTGCTGAACTTTGGTGTCTCGAATATTATATCTGTGGCTGTTCTGATACAGTTAAAGTATACACCCAAGTTCCGTGAACTAAAGGATGGGGGAGCGTGGACAGAACTTGACCGTCAATGTCAACGATTGCTGTACTTCGGTGTCTCGAATATCATATCCATGGCTATTCTGATACAGTTCAAGTATACACCCAGATTCTGTGAACTATAGAGTGGGGGAGCGTGGACGGAACTTGACCGTCAATGTCAACGATTGCTGAACTTCGGTGTCTCGAATATCATATCTATGGCTATTCTGATACAGTTCAAGTATACACCCATATTCAGTGAGCTATAGGATGGGGGAGCGTGGACGGAATTTGACCGTCAATGTCAACGATTGCTGAACTTTGGCGTCTCGAATATCATATCCGTGGCTGTTCTGATACAGTTCAAGTATACACCCAAGTTCTGTGAACTATAGAGTGGGGGAGCATGGGCGGGATTTGACCGTCAATGTCAACGATTGCTGAACTTCGGTGTCTCGAATATCATATCCGTGGCTATTCTGATACAGTTCAAGCATACACCCAGATTCTGTGAACTAAAGAATGGGGGAGCGTGGACGGAATTTGACCGTCAATGTCAGCGATTGTTGAACTTCGGTGTCTCGAATATCATATCCGTGGGTGTTCTGATACAGTTCAAGTATACACCCAGATTCTGTGAACCTAAGAATTGGGGAGCGTGGACGGAACCTGACCGTCAATGTCAACGATTGCTGAACTTCGGTGTCTCGAATATCATATCCGCGGCTATTCTGATACAGTTCAAGCATACACCCAGATTCTGTGAACTAAAGAATGGGGGAGCGTGGACGGAATTTGACCGTCAATGTCAGCGATTGTTGAACTTCGGTGTCTCGAATATCATATCCGTGGGTGTTCTGATACAGTTCAAGTATACACCCAGATTCTGTGGACCTAAGAATTGGGGAGCGTGGACGGAACCTGACCGTCAATGTCAACGATTGCTGAACTTCGGTGTCTCGAATATCATATCTATGGCTATTCTGATACAGTTCAAGTATACACCCATATTCAGTGAGCTATAGGACGGGGGGGGGAGCGTGGACGGAATTTGACCGTCAATGTCAACGATTGCTGAACTTTGGTGTCTCGAATATCATATCCGTGGCTGTTCTGATACAGTTCAAGTATACACCCATATTCAGTGAGCTATAGGATGGGGGAGCGTGGACGGAATTT
>NW_003209813.1:0-1268 GCF_000006405.1 Perkinsus marinus ATCC 50983 | reverse complement strand
AACCCAGCGGCACACTGTGCAGGCTCTCATGCACGCTGCGGTGCTATGGTCACTTGCCGGGCTGCCCTGTCCAGCTCCCCGCAAGAGACCACGGTCCGAGTATGCTCTGCTACATCTCCGACCCCACTACTTCTAGCACACCGCCAGGAGTCAATGCTGTCCATACCACTACCAGTTCCGACCGTTCTCAGCTCCAGATTCTCGAGCTCCATGTCAATACTCCTGGTAATGGCCCCAGCAAAACCTGCCCTGCACGCGCTTTGCTGGATTCTGGTGCCGAGGTCGCGCTGGTCTCAACTGCCGAGCTCGAGCGCTGGCGTGAGACGGGAGTCACTGTTGACTTAGTTCCGGACGAGACCACTCTGGTACCCTTTGACGGTGGCCGGCAATGCTCAGTCCTTGGCCGAGGAACAGTGGAGATCACTCTTGACGGCATCGTCATCCCTGTCACTATCCGAGTATTCCCCACCTTGAGCCACCCTTTCATTCTCCCGCTCTCTGTCTTTCGAGAGGCCGGCGGGGCAGTCTGGGTGATCTCAGATGGTCATGGGGACTCGCTTTATCTTCGTCATGACTTGAATAAGATCGGCCTGAACACTGTCACCACTGATTACCATGAAAGCCGTCTTGTTGCCAACACCACTGCCCTTGAGGAGATCACGTGTGATGACTATTTCGATCTACCTAGGGACGAAAACTTGCTCGATGTCTCCCTAGTGCCTGACCCAACCGCACCCGACGGGAGGCCCTCGATCTCTGTGCCATGGTTGAGTTCCGACCGCCCCAAGCTCAATTACACCCTAGCCAAGGCTAGAGACCTCAGTGTAGTGCGACGACTCGACCCAGAACAGCGCCGTCTCTACGAAGATTGTGTGGACTCTCTGATAGAGGATAGTATTGTCGTACCCCTAACTGGCCCACCAGAGCAGCAGTCGTACTACATCCCTGCTCTGCCGGTGTTTCGAGATTCGGCCACTACCCCTGTGAGGATATGCTTGGACGCCAGAGTTCTGAACGGTTTCATTCGGCAAACTTCCATTCGAGGTCGGGCTTCAGGGAGTTTGTGGTTCTTTCTCATTGGGTGGCGTACTTGCAAGTACTACCAAGCCTGTGATCTACGTCAAGCCTTCCTGAGGGTCCACTTATGTAAGGACGACCAGCCCTTCACGTCAAGCGTCATCTGTGGACGTCCTGTGCGCTACATGCGGCTGCCGTTCGGGCTGAACTGCAGTCCGCATGGCCTCCATTCGGTCATGATGTGGCACCGT
>NW_003212025.1:21683-23135 GCF_000006405.1 Perkinsus marinus ATCC 50983 | reverse complement strand
ATCTTCGCCTAGCGGTGGCTGCGAGCTAGGCTGATAGAAGAAAGGCACCAGCACAGGGATAAGTTCAAGCTGGATCATTCCTCGCACAGTATCAGAATTCATCAGACTACTTTGCACTACTAGCTGAGTACACCAGCGAGATAGCTTTTGTCCGCGGCACAAGCATGCATGTACGGGGAAGACACCATTGGTAATACCGATTTGGTATCATACAGATGATGACACCAACAAGTAGGATACAAAGTACAATGCAGACAGGCACGGTGGAGTTCTTTGTAGAAATTCATTGTTCCTGAGGAACAATGCTCCTATTCCGCTTTCAGAGTACTACTCTCAGTGGCACTCAGCTTGTCTGGCACTCGTAGTTCCTCGGAGCACGTCATGGTTCTCAACGTTAGCTGGATGACGCATAAGTCGTTGATGTGTTACTGTATCACAGTCCACTACCTTAGGTTACCATCGTATTTCCCTACTACTGACCGAGGCGTCCTGACCTTGCCTTGCTACATTGGAGATGCACCCGTTACTCGCGGCAAAATGGCATTAACCGCGATAGGATAATCGCAGACGCCGCGAAGTGCTGATCGACTCCATTACATCCGATGTAATACATAGCGAAAAGAACGTTACTGAAGGCCGCCTTTTCTGGAGACCTACGCTGCGTTTCCCGGTATACCTTATCTCTCGCGATTTTCGGATATTGAATGACCGCATTCTATATGGCCATGACGGTCACCTACCTTCTGAACACGACATGCTTACGTGAGAAATCCTATACTTACTCTCCTCACATATGCTTGACAATTAAGGATATTCGAACTATGTGAGCTGAGCTCACTGAGCTCAGACTATGCGGAAAATGTAATCTGAACGCAGTGCACAGTGTGCACTGCACAGGTGAGCTCCGTCTCATCTAACCCCATAATTCGTTCGTCGGCTGAATGCAGATAAGTGGGGTGAAAGAACACAGGTGAGTCACCCTGTGCTAGGGAAAATCCGTAGTAAATGAGCAGGGGGCATTGTCATGGATCGTAGATCATGCATCGATCAAAGAGCAATGAGAAAATCGAATGCATAGAACCTACTCAATGAATAAAGTTGAGGTCAATACCAAGGTACAGTTCTGGACATATGTCCAGGACATGTGACCTATTCTGTGATCGTGAGTTATTGACACATATCATGTGTTGAAAAGCAAACAATCAAAGATCAGTCAATTCATGGCTGGAAGCGACCCTTGGACCGCGTCGTCTATGCCACAGTCACCTTGGGCTATTTTGAAGGTGCCATGGTCACCCCATCCTTCATTCCAGGAGTTCATAACCAGCCAATAATCAACTCCCTTCTCAGTACCCCAGCCAATAATCTCAACAGAATGATCCCCAAAGTATCCGCCACTCGTATGCTTGTAGACACCAGACTTGTAGGAAGAAAAGTCTTCATACGTAGAGA
>NW_003212025.1:19986-21583 GCF_000006405.1 Perkinsus marinus ATCC 50983 | reverse complement strand
CTCATGCTCTCTATGTATGCTTTTTCATCCATAGATGGCATGGTTATCTGATATTATCATGAGCTATTTCTGTCTCAAGTCAATTTCCTTTCGCCGAGTCATCTGGGAAGGATAAACACATCATCAGGTGGCTGTGATTTGTGCGTGAAGGTGACGCACAAGGTTGCGTGCAAGTTATCCTGCACACCTGAAATGATCGATTTTCCCGTAGCTCAAACCAGGCCAACCGCTAAAAAAGTATTCTTTCTGCTCACCGTGCCTCGGATTGCATGGAGAACAGCCCAGACCCTCGCAGCATCGCATAACGTCTTGAGGGAATAGTGGTAACTCGAATCAGCTGGTAGCTGCTGAGGAAGGGTGTACATTACTTCTTAACGGACATAGAAAGGCCCAAAATAGCGTAGCTAACTCAGCCTTGAGTATAATGAAAGATAGCCAAGACAAGAAGTTATCAAGTGACCTCAGTTTAATCTTCAACATGCACGATTGACTATCAATGCATGTGCAGCACACACATTGATAGTCGATCGTTCATGATAAGCTGTTTGTTGCTTGATCGTGACTCGTGTCGATGATACGAGCCTGAGGGATCTGTGTCAGAGATCAGTGTTCAGAGATCTGTGTCTTGATCTATTCGGGGAATGAATAATTATCTATGCGCACACGTTGTGCATGTGTGCCATCCATCGCGCACAATGGGTAGAAATTGGAGACAGTCCCGCAAGCGAATGTTGAATGATCGCAGAAAATGCCGTAATGTGTTTACACAACGAGTTCAAGTTGAAATCCCGCAAGCGGCGTTTGCTGCGCAAAATTTGTTGTTGAAATTTTCAACAATAAATTTTGCGCACACTTGATCATAATCTAGCACTTTGAGCTACTCTTCAGCACTTTGAAGAGACACTGTTCATTAACTTCTATTCTGTAGCATTAGCTATTCGGCACTGAAGAAGCTGTCATCGCCGCCGCGAAGGCTCTGCAAGAGGTCAACGACAGTACGGAGCGTACCGCCGCTCAACCAGCCACCGAACGATCTGCTCGAGCTTAGCTCGAGAAGAACCCGTTTCTTACATCAGGACGGCATGCTCAACAAAGCTCCTTCTAAATTCGAATTGGACACGTTAGCTACAATATTGCTATAGGCTTCCATCCATCTGGCTGAGACCTTGGATCACAGTTCTTGTCATTGTCTCATAGTTTCCACCATCGGTGAAACCACCGGTGTTCCCTACATCACGCTGAGGGCTTTATAGTCTTTTCTCCATCTCTCGGAACCCAAATTCCGTCTGTCTACATCACGCCAAGACTTGGCGGCCAAGTCCGTAAATTGGCACAGTGCCTCGGATCGACTGCGACTTTCCTCTATACATGTATTGCAAGCCTTCAACCTCTGTGCATGACCAGCGTGGGAGCATATGGCATATGCCCATGGTCAACTACACGTGTTGCTGAAAATATGAAAACTCCGAGGGAATTTGGAGGAATTTCCATTGGTTTCCCTACATTCCTACCCGAGTTCGTCTGCAAACTTCAATAGTTAGTAGTGAAAATTCTGAGCTCAGCTGAGAAGAGCGAGCATTTATTCCAAACCTGATCA
>NW_003212025.1:18307-19886 GCF_000006405.1 Perkinsus marinus ATCC 50983 | reverse complement strand
TCTAGTACATGAAAATACAGAAACCACTATAACTACAAGTTTCATCACTAAACAACAGTGTTGTAAAATATACACACCTTCCTCAGCTGAGCTCAGAAGTGTTCTCAATTATAAAACTAGGGTATAAGTGTACAAAAACCAACAAAAATTTACTCCCAAAATTTTCACATATTTTTCAACACTGCTGAATAACTGACCATCTAGATGACGTTGGCAGTCTTGTGCATCTGAATTCTCTTGGAATTCGACTAACGCCACATCGGGCGCCGAAACCGAGTCCAACAACTGCACTGTTTTCAGCGGACCGTACCTCGAAAATAACAACAACAAATACTAACACCGACACACACAATAAAATTAGTAATGATTCTCGGGGAATATGGAAATGTATGCACATGGTCCACCACAGGTGAGGAGAATATTGTTGCTTTCTGTACACTGCTACCGTAAATCGTGTGTAAATTTCCACAATATGAAAAAAAAATGGAAAATTTCCGAAAACATCATAAAATTCATCTAAAGAGATTGTATGAAATTATGACCAACGAGAATGAACAAACTTCAACAACAGTGAGAATAATTTTCGCCTTGCTATGAAAATGTTCAATTTTGACTACGAAGTGCTTTTCACTTCCATATAGACTGAAATTTTTTCCCCCATAACAATAAAAAATTCAATTTTTCTTCTCCAGAACTGATGCCACAAGAATACCCCAGAAATGAATAATGAATCGTAGAGATCCAGAAGAGATTAAAACTCAATTTTTTTGATGAACTCCCAGGAAAATTTCAGGAGAAAAACTGATTTTTTTCAAACTTTCATGCAAAAAAACCTCAATCAGATGAACTCATTTATACGGGTGAAATGGCATATCAAAAGTGATATGAAAAACACTAGTGGAAAATATATTTCACGACTACTGCATATCACCGCGAATATCACCACGTTTTTTCACAGAGTTTTACGCCACTTCACGTAAAACGAGTATAGAAAAATATGCACCTTCTTACTTCACGAACGTTGACCAGAGATCATTCTCAGAGAATGCAAAATCATTGCGCACACCTTCCAGCGTTAGAACGAGCGCGAATGAGGATAAGTCACCTACAGGGAGACTAAAAACCAGTGTGGGAAAATATGCATATCGTCGCTTACATATGCCGGAGACATAATTCTACATTTTTGAGAGTTTTTAATATTTTCCTCAATGTGAAAAAAATTTTCGGGAAACTGCTGGTGATTTCTGAACACACCTGCCCGATTTCGCATAAGAATCTCTATAATCAGCTGAGGAAAGTGATTACATATATTTCCCCAGTTTCACCCGTTTTACGTAAAGCGTCAACCGATATTCGCGCTAAATTGCAGTTGTTTGTGAAATATGTTCTTCATATCACTTGGGTGAAACTTCTTCGATGATAGACATGGACTCAACACGTGAGAAAGGCGATTCATATGCATGTTGATTTCATGTTGGAATCGTCTCGTCTCGAGCACAGCGGAGCGAAGCGTTCCACGATGTGCATAAACAGTTCTCTTACCAGCTTGTGAGACGTTATTTCGGTACGCCAAAAATGC